>NW_012267299.1:7494692-7552915 GCF_000151885.1 Dipodomys ordii
TCTTTTTTTATTGTGAAAATACTGTGCAGAAGGGTTACAATTACATGGGCAAGATAATGAGTACATTTCTTATCAAGCATTGTTGCCTCCTCCTTTGTTTCCCCTTCCCATCCCTTCCCATCTCTCCCCCACAACACTCCCTACCCCGCCAAAGTTGTAAAGTTCATTTTTTGACATAACGATTTGTACATTTCATTGTTGCAATGGGTCCACCTGTATCCCTACTTAAACGATTTGTTTTTTTCCCTTCCCTTCCACAAATTACACCAACATCAAATACAGTGAAAGCAGGGGTTATACCGCGGGGAAGGGACATACAAAGAAACAAAGAAATCATCTTATAGATATGTTAGAAACAATTGTGTGAAAGCAAAAAACATTTGAATACTTATCTTGGGGTTCATTTTTCTGAGTAGTTCATTGAAGAGTCACACAGACTTTCCTGCCCAGGCTAGATTTCAGCCACGATCCTCAGATCTCAGCCTCCCAAGTTAGTGGGATTATAGACATGAGCCACCAGTGCCAGATCTACCAAGTCCTTTTATGCTTCATTTATTTTTCAGATAGCATTTCTGATTCTGCCTGGAGCCAGCCTCAGACCAGATACTCCTGCCTATAGCCTTCCACATAGCTGGGATGATAGGCATGTCCCACCATACCCAATTCATTAAGATGGATTCTCACTAACTTTTTTCTGGAGCTGGCTTTGAACCATGATCTTCCCAATGTCTTCCTTTCAAGTAACTGTGATTACATGTGTTTACCACAGTACATCATCCCTTATTAGTAATTTAATTTAACTGAAGTTATCTGTCCCCTCTCCACATCTCTATATACTCTGTTGAATCCCACTTGTGTTGAAAGACTAGCTAGCAATCCATTTTTCCCTCTGCTGTCATTTCTAAATTTTCTTTTTGTTTCTCCTTTTGGAGAATCCCTTTTCTTTCCTTTCTTTTCTACCATCCTTCACTATCAATCCAGAATCCTCACACATCAATCTTTCTTTCCAACTTAATTCACCCTTGAGTGAAGCCATTGACCACCTGACCCTTGGATGTCCTGAGCCCTTCATGTGAAGTATATTCTGTCTGCCACAGACCACCATCGCTTCCGATATGCAGAACACTGCTTCTGAAGTTGCTACTTCAGAGAGCCTTTTCTGTGGTTGTCAGTTTATGTTTTTCGATTTAATTATACCTCTGTGCTTTTCCAGAACTTCACTGATACCTCCATTTCCCCAATTATTCCATCTCAGCCTTATTTATTTTGAGTTCTCACTTCTGTATCAATTAAGATTTTTTCATGTTATGATTCTAATCAGATTTCCTAGAAACTAAGAGTCTCTAAACAAAAGGTTTTTCTCATTTATTTGTGTGTGTGTGTGTGTGTGTGTGTGTGTGTGTGTGTGTGTGTGTGTGTGTGTGTGTGTGTGTGTATGTAATGCCAATACTGAAGCTTGAACCCAGGGCCTATTGCTATCCCTTCACTTTATTGCTTAAGGCTTGTGTTCTACTTCTTGAGCATAGTGCCACATCTGGTTTGTTTATGGTTAACTGGAGATTAAGAGTCTCACAGGCTTTGCTGTCTGGGCTGACTTGGAACCATGATCCTCAGATCTCGGCCTCCTAAGCAGCTAGGATTACAGGCTTTCTCATCTTAGAAATGAATAGGTATAGAGAAGGAAGATGGTATTTAAACAGTGACAGAAATCCTTTAATAACTAATCTATATGCTTTTCACAGGAATAAAAAAGAGATAAAAACTTTTTTTTGTGCAGTCCTAATGATTGAACCCAGAAGTTTACACATGCTAGGCAACTGCTACACCATTTGAGCTACATATCTAAAACCTACAAGTCATCTATGTAAGAGTACAGATTTCTGATTATTTAAACTACTTTTATAATATGCCAATTTTAGGAATTCTCATTGAATTATTATTGCAAGTTTTATTCATTCTACCTATAGATCTTACAAAACTCAGGCCTAAATGCTCTGTACGAGCAACAGAGATTCATGACTGTGTAAAGAATGGCCATCACTGGATATACTATCGGTTCTTACATCCTAGTATAAGACAACTTCTTTAAAAAGGGAAAAGTAAGGAAAGGCCTGGGTCACGGGGGTGAGCATGTAGAAGGGGGTGACACTGATCAAGAGGCATTATATTCATAAACTGCTTTTTCTTATGGTACCTCCTTGGTACAACCACTTAAATATAATTTTTAAAATGTTAAGTATATTTTCAGCCAGATACTCAGTGTCTCATGCCTATAATTCTAGCTGCAAAGGAATCTGAGATCCAATTCAAGGCCAACCTTGGCAGAAAAGTCTGAGAGACTACATTTCCAAAAAGCTGGCAAAAGTACCAGAGTAGAGACATGGTTCAAATGCCAGTGTAGAGAGCACCAATGTGAAGGTTTGAGGTCAAAGCCAAGTAGTGGTGGGCAGCGGGGAGGAGCATGGAGAGTGGAGAATGTGTCTTTATCATAACTTCTTTACCAAACTGTCTTCCAGGTTCCCCAAAGCCCCCTAAGAAATATAACCTGAGTTTCCATGTGGAGCCTAGGATAATGATGGCAATGATTTAGAAGTTTGAAAGAATCAAGCAACAGTAAACTGAAGGCATTAACTATATTTATTTGGGTCAATGCAAATTCAGGAGTTTCTATTTGAGCAATAGTTATGAATGGTCTGAGCACATCTCAGGTTTCTCCCTGGAACTCCTTAATACCTATGAAAACTTTTGATCACACCATTTTCCTTGACAGACCAATGGCTTTTTCCAACAGTAAAATCTTTAAACAAGTAGGCTGTCAATCTTTGGACCGCCCCAGTGTTTACTTGAAACTTAGGGGATATACAGATTTGGGATGAATGGCTGCTGTTGACAGGATTCTCTTCTTATGTCTCTGCTTTGCATTCATCTTTAGTTTGTTTCCCTGTCTCCTGTCCTTTGCTGACATGCTGCAGCATCAAAGGCTTTATTTATCACTTAAGCAGCTTCTTTTATCTGATTTTTGTAGTTTGCCACACTGCGTTGACTCCACTGGGATCTTTTTTTTCCCCTTGGGAATAACTAGTAAGGCAACCTGTGCTTTCTTCTTGTGTTGCATTTTGCAAAGGCTCCTTTAGATTTCACTTTCATTTTACAGTGATGTGTGGCAGCAAACACCCAAAAGAACATGGGAAACAGATGCGAGAGATATTGAATTGAGGATGAGTTCAAATTCTATTTCTGTCACTTAGGATGTGACTGTATCAAGCTATGTAAACCTTGGGTTTCCCACATTTAAAAGAGGAATATAATGTTTATAATTCCACCAGAACCTCAAACTTTTAGTGGTAGTTAGATGAGAGAAAGATAGAAAACTCTTGGCTCTAAGCCTGGTGCCTGGGAAACATTTACTATAACTTATTATTGTTCTTGTATAATTAATAAAAAGAGAGCATTCTTTCAAGGAATCTTGCCTTGGGCCACTAGGTTGAGAACACAGTCACAATGGTTTTTTACCATTTACCTGGTTTTGTGACCCATTCTGTCTTCAGCTGGACCATTCTGTCCTCTTAAAGTTTTATTGATCCTGTAAGTTTTCTTCCCAATCAGCCAAAACAAAAACAAAAAAACTACTGTTTTTCTGTTCTAGTATTTTCTTGGCCAGAAACAATAATTTCTAAATAAACTGTCTCTTCGAAACCAACTCTTCAGAAGAGTTAGTTATTTTTGTTCCTGACCTTTGCTCATCCTATGTCAGAAATGGATTCTTCTAAAGTTTTAGATTTCAGATTTTTTATATATGTTGAAATGCCTGATTAATCATTATCTGCAAATGAAAGTCCTCTCTGCACATTTCTGTGTGTGCCTTAACTAAATTGTGCTATAGGGGTGGTTCTTGGCCACTGAAATGATGTATGGACATAATGTTATTTTGAAAGATCATTCAAAATAATTTTAAATGTATGTAGTTAGAAAAAGAAAACCATTAACTGCAATCTGAATCAGTGAAATAAGTAATTGTTCCTGATTCCCAGTGTTTGTGGCAGTATTTACGTGGCTTGAACTCAGGGCCTCATGCTCTTGCTTGGCTTTTTCTGCTCAAGGCTGGTTGGTGGGTGGTCTCCACTTGAGCTGCACCTCTACTTCTCTTGATTCTCAGTTTTGTCATACTTTGTTTTCTACACATAATATGAAACTGTGCTCTTTACCACATACTTCATGGTTTTCAATCCTCTCTGTTTATTTTTTAAACATTCTGATTTGTGAATGTCCAAAGGCCAGCAGCTGGCTAGTAAAGAAGTGTGCAGGCAGGTATTTGGCAAATGCTACCTGAGCTACTGATGACGGTGGTATCTGACTTACAGTAATCATTACCCTGTAATCTTTTCCACAGAATGTCTTGTACTCAGTGTACATTTCTAAGAGATTGCAGACTTTGATATATTGGGTGATAATTAAAAGATCACTTTACGATGAGTAGATCTGTTTCTCTGTGGTCAATTCTTGGATTAGAAATGATTAATTCTAAAAAAAAAAATCAAAGCTGGTTTGTTTTGTGGGGTTTTTTTTCAGCTTTTCCTGTAGAGTTGTGTTCTTTTTTGTTTCAGGAGCTCAGAAATTATAAAGCTGAAAAGCTCTTAATCCAATCAGAGCCTTCTCCTGGCATGGAGTAAGGTAGCTTACCAGTGATGTGTGCTGGACCACCAGCCAGGAGCCTCCCTCTTTTCTGGCCCCTTTTCAGTCCAATTACAGGTGAAAAGATGCTCTCTTTCCACCTGTCATTTAAATGCAAATATAGAGATGGTCTGCCAGTGCTCTTTCATGTACTGCTTGCCAAGATGAGAGAGTTCCCTACTGAGGCATATATTGATGTTTCTACTAAAGCCAGCTGTACTTGTAAACAGGGAACTTGTTAGTACTGCAGAAAGGGTGGTACCCAGTAACAGAGTGATGGCTGAGGGTTTCAGATGTATATTCTCTTGAAATGTACGCATTATCCTGCCCATGCAATTGTAACCCCTCTGTACAGTATGTTCACAAATAAAATTAAATTAAATTAAAAAAAGATTTGAAGAAGAAACACATATAAAAGCTCATTTTTCTTGTAGGTTAAAAACTATCCTCTACTCAGGATATTTTAAAGAGGATGACATCAAATTGAGTATGTGTCCATTTAGGAGTGTGTGTGTGTGTGTGTGTGTGTGTGTGTATGTGTGTGTGTGTGTGTGTGATCAAAATTATAGGGGCTTGTTCTGCCTTCCTGCTCTTTAGTTAATAAGAAAATCCCAAATCACAAATTTTAAGCTCCTTACCTAGATGATTCAAAAATTGAACAATTAAAGGATCCAATGAGATGAAGATGTCAGTGTCAGCACTCATGAAGTGTTTATAGGTGTAACTGGAGATTCAGGATTCTTTCTTTCAATAAAAATAGGGCTATCCATTTTGTGGTTTACCAGAGACTCAAGATGTCTTGCAAAGAGACTTCCTTTCCTTTCTTCGCGGGATGCCTGGAGGACTGGAAGGTGGCACTGCTGGAGTGTGGGAGCAGCTGTGATAGAACAGGAGCTGCCATCCCCCCACACAGCTGGCTTCTAAGATAATTAGTTATGAAGACAGCAAGGAAGTAATCCACATAATTGTATAAATGTTAAGTAATTTGCATAATTGGCTATATATACAAATGGGTTTCTTTCCTAAGTTATTCTTTTACCATGGAAAAATTTTAATTCACCAACATTGACTATCCAATAAAGATCCTGAGGTTTAAATAAGCCCCAAAGTGATGTATTCTTTAAAGTGCTATGTTTCCAGGACTAGATCCTTCATACCTCATCAGCATTGCTGTATGTATGTGTGTGTGTGTGTCTATGTGTGTGTGTCTATGTGTGTGTATATGTATGTGTTTGTGTCTAATATCCGTGGGGCACTAATATCTCTTCTTACTCCATGGAAAACCCAAGAAACCTTATCTAAATAAATCAGAAACAACATGTATGTGCTAAATATGAAACTCTACTAACCGTACATTATCCATTTACATATTCCAGTCGTTTTTTTGCCTCTGTTCCAAGACTTAGCTTAGGAATCTTTCCCAAAGAAGTACTCAGTCACTTCAGATGAGTCAGAGCTGGCACATGAAACGAAGCCCGTTGGCCAGCCCTTTTTTAGCTGTAACTTACTTTTTAGCCCACATACATTGCTTAGAATGCATAAGTAGGGTTCAGGAGATGCAACCTGTATACTGTTTTGTTCCTTGGAGTTCCCATCAGTGTTTTGTTCTAGTTGTGTAAAATAGGATGTAGGATGAGGTTAGATTAGCGTGTTTTAGGCTTTTAAAGGCCTCTTACTGAGATATGTCCATTCTTGCCAGCATGAAGCTCCTTAAGGTTCATGACCAGCGATGCAAATTTTGAGTGAACCCAAAATTGAACTATAACACATGTAAAAATAACATATAGCAGAAGCTGAAGGCAGTCTCATACAGGATCCTTAAACTTTTCTACAAATATCATTAAAAGCAGAGTCATACCTTTCAATAAGCATGGCAAATGAGGATGCTATGGGAAAGGAGACCTTATGCACTGTTGATGAGAATGTAAATTAGCGCAGCCACTATAGGAGTCAGTATGGAAGTTCCCCAAGAAACTGGAAGTAGACCTGTTCTATGGTCCTACTCTATCATTCCTGGTTATATTTCTGAAGCTGTTTAAGTCAGTATACAATAAACTTGCACACCCGTACTTAGAGTAGCATTATTTACAACAGCCAAGCAGTAGAACCAGCCTAAGTATCCAACAACAGAGAGATACTTCAGGAAAACAGAGTTTATGCACAGTGAATGATGACGTACTCATAAAGAAGAATGAACCTGGGCTGGGAAGGTGGCTGAGTGGTAGAGTGCTTGCCTTGCATGCATGAGGCCCTAGGTTCAATTCCTCAGCACCACATAAACAGAAAAAGCTGAACGTGGCACTGTGGCTCAAATGGTAGAGAACTGGCCTTGCTCTGAAGAGCTGAGGGATAGTTCCCAGGCCCATAATTCAGGCCCCTCACGGATAGTTGGAAGTTGAGATCAGCATGTTAAAAGAAACCAAACATTTATCTCATGTTCTATCTCATATGTGGAATCTAGAAAAATTCAAAGTGCTATGAATGTAAAACTAGGACTTTTTGGGGAATGAAGGAGGGTGGTGTGGGGCAGTTTTAACCAATGTACTCTAAATATGTCTACTAAAAGAAATCCATTGAAAATAGGTTTAAAAGGGAGCCGAGGGAAGAAAAGAAAGACAAACAGAATGAATGCTATCACAGTGCATTACATGTTTATATGGAAATATCATAATGAAACCCTGTTGTACAATTTATATGTGTAGATAAGAAATATTGAAACATTAAAAAAGTATTACCAAAACTCTTTTGTACTCAATGGTTAGTTTCTTTTTAATTTTTTTTATTTTATTGTAAAGATGCTGTACAGAGGGGTTACAGTTACATGAGTAAGGCAATGAGTACATTTCTTGTCGCGTATTGTTACCTCCTCCTTTGTTGTTCTCGAGGTATCCCTTCCCTTCCCCACCTCCTTCATCCTCCTATGGCATATCCCCTGTTGTCACTATACTTGCTTTTGATACCCTGTATCTTGTATATACATTTATCTAATTTGGGGAGGGGAAGGGGAATGACAAAACGCTGAAATAAGGACACAGGATGACTCATTGCAACAATGATACTCAAAAGATGCTATGTTGGAAATAAACTTTATAACTTTGGGGGAGGGGAGAGGAGTGAGGGAAATGGTTATTTTCCTTTTCTATTTATATTGACATATATTACATTGTACATGGCTAGGGATTTCATCATCATATTTCAATTTATGCATATCATTGCATGCTTTTTGTCTTTTTCAGTCATCGCCACATTCTAGGATCCTTAATTCTTTATTTTTTAATAAGTTTTTTCCTATTGTGAAAATACTGTACAGAGGAGTTACAGTTACATGAGCAAGGTAATGAGTGCATTTCTTAGTATTTTTCATAGTACATCTAGAGATTTTAATTTTAGATTTGTAGTTTCACATTTTTGTACCTATGTTCTACTTCACTTTGCTCTATGTCTAGAGTTGTTTTCCTTTTTCAACCCTCTCTTTCTTTTCTATAATGTTTTGACTTTGTTTTTGATCTTTACAAAAAAAAAGCTGTCTTCTATACTTCCTTTATATGGCTTCCGATTGTTTTTACAAATACTTTCATTTTTATATATGCTTTCCTCCTTTCCATTTGTTTTTGTACTTGTCATTTATCCCTCTGTAATCAACAAATATTTATATTTTATGTCACAGATTTCATTAATATCTATAAACATTATAGAAACAATGATAAGTAACAACTACAGTAAGGCCTTAATTGTCTTATTACAAATAGAAATGGTAGAACAATTGTAAGAGCTTAATTTTCTATTTCAAAGAGTTTATCATACATATTTTTTCTTTTTTAAAATTATTTGAATTTTTATTGCAATGGTGATGTACAGAAGGGTTATTGTTATGTAAGTCAGGTAATGAGTAAATTTCTTTTTTCACCTCTCCCCTTGTTTTTGCCCAGTTTATTCCTCTTGACCCGCCTCCTCCACAAGTTATATAAATCATTTTCAACATAGTGTCTAGTGAATATCATTGCTAATTCGCCCTTTGCCCCACCATTTCTG
Source organism: Dipodomys ordii (assembly GCF_000151885.1). NCBI lineage: Eukaryota > Metazoa > Chordata > Mammalia > Rodentia > Heteromyidae > Dipodomys > Dipodomys ordii. The sequence goes on from NW_012267299.1 coordinate 7,503,396, forward strand.
TGTTTCCCCTTCCCCTCCCCAAATCTGATAAACTTACATGCAAGACAAAGGGTACAGAAATAAAAAATAATGACAGAAGTGAGGGGGGGAACTCTTGTTTCCATTTCTTGGTGTTTATTTTGATGAGCATCATTTTATATGATCATATGTCATAGCTATTGAGCCTTTGTGATCCTCTCCTAAGATATACTCCTTTGGTCTCTCTGGATGAATGTTTAGAGTCCTGTTTAATTTATCATGCCCAAGTATATTTTTGTCTTTTATTATCCATTGGCTTTACTTGTCAATTTATAAGCACATTCTAATTACTACAAACAGCAGAACTATGCAACCTATGTTTCTTTGGGTCTGGCTTACTTAATATAATTTTTCCAAGTTTTTCCATTTCTTTACAAATGGGGCAATATTGTTTCTGGTGGAAACAGAATTCCACTGTGTATATATACCAGGTTTTCTTGATACATTCATCCACTGAGGGGGCATCTGGGCTGATTCCATTTGTTGGCTCTGTTAAGCAATGCTACAATGAACATGATTGTCCTCGTGGCTTTAGTGTGGCTTAGTCTGTGGTCAGTTAGATAAATGCCCAGGAGTAGAATTGCTAGATCATAGGGAAGCTCTATGTTTAGGCATTTGAGGAACTTCCATAGTAGTTTCCAGACTGTTTGAACAAGTTTACAAATTCACATTAACAGTATAGTAGCATTCCCTTTTGGCCACATCCCCACATCTTGATAATGGCCTTTCTAACTGGGGGTAAGGTGGAATCTCAATGTTGTTTTGATTTGCATTTCTATTTTTTTATTTAGTTTTATTTTGTTGTAAAAGTGATGTACAGAGGAGTTACAGTTACATAAGTAAGGTAATGAGTACATTTCTTGTTGAGCATTGTCACCCATTTCTTTTTTTTCTCCAAGAAGAAATGCATTTCTTTTATAGCCAGATATGTTGAACATCTCTTCATGTTTCTATTGCCGTTCTTATTTCTCCTTCTGAGAAGTCTCTCTTTAGTCTGTAGTCATTTTACTAATTGGGTTGATGTTTCTTTAAGGATTTGTTTTTGGGAGCTTAATTTTTTGAGCTCTAAGTATATTTTAGATATGAGGCCCTTGTCTGGTGCATATCCAGTAAAAATATCCCATTCCGTGGGTTTTCTATTTATCTTGCTAGCTATGTCTGTTGCCATGCAGAAACAATTCAGTTTTATACAATTACATTTATCCAGTTTTTCTTTGATTTGTTGTGATTCTGGATCTTTACTTAGGAAGTTTCGACCTGTGCCTGGTATTTCCCTTATCCCTTCCTGTAAATTTTCATGGTAACTGGTCTTACATTGAGGTCTTTGATCTATTTGTAATTGATTCTAGTGCAGAGTGATATATAGGGATCTAGCTTCAGTTTCCTGCGATGTATAGCCAATTCTGTCAGCACCATTTGTTGAAGAGTCTGTATTTTTTTCATCCTGTGTCTTTGGCTTCCTTACCAAATATTAGGTTGCTATAGGTCTTCTATTCCATTGTTTTCAGGCCTATTCTTGTGCCAGTATCAACTTGTTTTTACACTACAGCTTTGTAATATAGGCTATTCCTCTAATATTGATCTTCCTGCTAAGAGTTGTTTTTGCTATTCAAATCTGCTATTATTCCATGTGAATTTTTTTATTTCTTTCTCTATATCATTGAAGAATGTTGCTGTGATTTCAAAGGGTATTGCATTGAATTTGTATGTAGCACTGGTCAGCATTGTCATTTTCATATTAATACTTCCAATCCAAGAACATGGAAGGTTTTTCATTTCCTTAAATCTGCTTTAATTTATTTATTTCAGATTTTTAAAGTTTTCATTATAGATGTCCTTAATATCTTTGGTTAAGTTAATTCCTAGGTTTTAAAGTTTTCATCATAGAGGTCCTTTGTTTAAGTTAATTCCTAGGTATTATATTTTTGTGACTATTACTAATGGAGTTGCCTTTCTGATTTCAATCTTGTTGAAATACATAATCTTGTTGGTATACACAAAAGTTACTGATCTTTGTGCATTTATTCTATATCCTGCTACTTTGCCAAAGTTTTGGATCAGCTCAAGTAACTTGGGAGAAGAATGTATCGGGTTCTTTAAATACAGGATCATGTCAACTGCAACATAGGATAGTTTTAGTTCTTCCTTCCTTATTTGGATCCCCTTTATGTTTTTCTCTTGCCTTATCGCTCTTGCTAGGAATTCCAATAGAGAGAGTGGACATCTTATCTTGCTCCTGATTTTAGAGGAAAGGGTTTTAACTTTTCATTATTAATTATAATGTTGGCTGTAATTGTGTCATATATGGCCTTAATTATATTGAGGAACAAAGGAGGAGGCTACAATGCTTGATAAGAAATGTACTCATTATCTTGTCCATGTAATTGTAACCCCTCTGTATGGTATTTTCACAATAAAAAATTATATTAAGGAATGTTCTGTGTATTCCTAGCTTCTACAGAACTTTTATCATAAAGAGATGTTGAATGTTATCAAATGTGTTGGATTACATTAATTGATTTACATATACTGAACCAGCTTTGCAACCCTGGAATGAATCCCATTTGATCATAGTGTATGACTGTTTTTGGTTGATTCAGTTGGCCAGAATTTTATTGAGAAGTTTTGTATTGATGTTCATCAAAGAGATGAGTCTATAGTTTCTTTCTTTGATAAGTCTGTACCTGGTTTGGGGATAGGGGTTATGCTTGTTTCATAGAATGAGTTTGTTAGTGATTTTTCCCTTTCAATTACATTGAAGACTTTAAGGAGTATTAGAGTGAGTTCTCCTTTGAAGACCTTATACAATTTGGCTGTGAATTCATGTAGTCTTGGACTTTTCTTGCATGGAGGTCTTTTATTGCCATTTCTATTTCATTACTTGTTAATAGGTCTGTTTAGTTGATTTCAGTCTTCTTGGTTTAGTTTAAGTATATCAATTTTCAAGGAATTCTTCCATTTCTTCCAGATTTTCCAATTAACAGAATAACAGGATGAGCCAACTTGACAGAATCAAAATGGATACAAATACAGTCAAACAGACAAACAACAAAGGAACAAAGAATCAGTTTTATTTCTCAAGTAGTATCTCCTGTTGGGAAGTAAAAAGTGAGGGAAGGACAGACAAAATTGTAAACAGTATTAGGTGGCTTAATTAATCAGCAAGATACTGTACATTCAACTTGAAAGTAAAACAGAAACATGGTAAGCTTAAAGATGACTGAGTATTAACTTTAGTGTCTCAGGACTAAAGATACGTTTTCATGATACTACAATATTTAATGCTTTTAAGTTACTCTAATGGAATGCTTCTTTGGAGATTTGGAAATCTCTTTTCCTCCAAAAACTAAGTCATTAGGAACTTCCATGACATAAGGTACCATGGTTTTGATCTATACCATATAATTTTTATAGGGTAAGTGTATACCTTTAATTAAATCGGGAAAATGTTCAAAGAATACTTACCTTACAAGCTAACCTTGCTTTATCATTTTACCTAGCATGCACTGGGCCTTTGTGACAGAAACTGATTTCTTTAAAATATTTTTTAATGCTAAAAATCAATTTGACCCCAAATTGAAAATCAGCCATCTATCAGACCATAATTACAAAGTTCAAGTAGGACAAGTTGGCTTAAACCTAAATTGAGAATTAACCATATCACAACTATATCTCAACCATATCACAAAACTTTTGACTTGAAGAGCATTTTAGATATTTTTGCATTTACTTGTTTGCTTAAATGCAGCTTTATAAATCATCTTTCTTATTTTTATGTCATTCATATAGACTCTGTTATTTGATATTCAAAAATGTCATTGTCAGGAAGAGCTCTTAGGTATATCAGTTAAAATAGGCAAATATTTTCTCCATTTTATATTCCTACTTGGCATTAATTTTATGGTAGCTTTTTCTTATAGGTATTCTTTAGTGGATTTTTATAAAACAAAAAGCAGTCTGTTTTATCTATTATCCATTTTCCATTTTCCGAAGCTCAGCTCTCCTGCTTGTAATTGAATTCTTTGGCATATGCTGTAGATACTTAAAGCAACTGATCTGTGTGAATCCCAAAACATGAGTCTTTTGTGTGAAATTACAAGAATTGAAATTAGCCTCTTTGGTGCTTGGTAGTTTTCCCATTACGTTCTCAAATTTTCCAGCACTGACTATATTTCTTGCTTCAGATATCAGTCAAAGAATATGAACAAAATTAATTTCACATGAATATTTCTCACAACATAGAGGTCTTCAGAGGAAACAATTCTATCTACTATATATTATTAATATATGATATGTAATATAATTATATCTTATATCTGTAATATAATATATAATGTATTATATGCTATACATGATTTCAGCATGCCTCCCTGCTACTAACTTTGGTTAAGTCTAAACTTTTCAACAAAATGTATATGGTATAGAAACTGAAGGTTAATGATTGGTCAGTTGGTTTAACTTTGTTTTGCATTTAATTCTTGAATTCTTGCCGTTTGCACCAGTAATCAGAGATTCATAGGCAAACAAAGGCCTTGACTCCAAAGGATTAGTCTACTGGAGAATTAGGCATACTTAGAGAGTAGTAGTAGCGTATCCACTCGTTCAATGGGGCCAATTTTACTCCACACATGTGACCTTGATCTTTTTCACACTCTGAGCTTGGGTGCATCTTCTCTGAATCTTCTTTGAACCTACTTATGTGGGTCTCAGAGAGTGAGTTGTATAGAACAACATGCTGTGCAATAAATGAGCAAGTGCCTTCTACCTCCAGAGAATGTGTGTGTGTGTGTGCACACAAGCACACACACCTGAGCATGCACTTTATATTTGTACATAGATATTCAGTTTTACTTATGAGTTCCACTGAGCTCTCAAGATTATTTGGATTATTCTCTCACTCAGCCAGTAGTCGCGTGCTTGTAGTATTTTATGCCATATCCTGTTCTTGCTGTAAGCACAAGGTCACCGCTCACATGGAGATTACATTGTAGAGCTCTGCTGTCCGCTACAACTATCAGCCACATGTGGCCATTGAACCTGTGAAATGTGGCCCCCTCCCAGGGGAGGCATGCTGGGGCAGTAGTATTCACACACAATCCCAAAGATCATATCAAAGCACACAGTATAAAATTTTAAAGCCAGGTTTTTAGGCCCCAGGCCTAAAGACCAGAGTCCCAAGTTGGGTCTGGCCACTCGACCTCATATACTAAATAAAAGAAACATGGTAAAGGACAGAGGAAGATCTGTTACATGGCAGCTGTGGGAAGATGGCATGATACCTTCAGCCCTCTTCCAGGGAACAGACACTGGGGGCTTCATGGGTAGGGAATAAGAAAATTATGCATAGTTAAAACAATCCCAGGTCATAGATATGGCCTCTGTGACCATTATTTCCTTTTTGCCTTGCATTTGTTCTGGACAAGTTGTTTTGACTTTATTACTGGAACAGAACAGGAACCAGGTGGTCTCCTGAGTTTTGGGCTGTTTTCTTTAAGACGATAAGAACAAGGAATTACCCATTGAATGGTAGTTTGCCTTCCAGGGGAGATAGTTATCAGTGAATGTGGTCTTTCCTGAAATCCAAGATTATTGATTGCAACTGGACTGCAGCAAGGGATAACTCAGATCAAAGGGCTCAGAAACAGAATTGGGGGACTTTTAGTTAATTCACAGAGCCCAGGTAGGAGAAAAATGAGGGAAGAGGTAACAAGTTTGGCAAGAAGTGTACTTATTACCTTACTTATGTAACTGTAACCCCTCTATACATCTCCTTGACAGTAAAAAAAAAATAAAAAAGCAATAGAAGCAATTTTAGATTGCCTCTTATTACAGTATCTTATTAATAAAATTGAAAGCTAAAGTGATTATGTTTTGGTTATATAAGGTTAAATAAAATACATGTATGAAATGATTTATATTTATTTCTTTGCATTCCTTATTGTGGTTCTTAGAACATTTATAATCACCTACGTAGCTCACATTCCGATTAAACAGTGCTGTTCTCAAGAAAAGACTCAAAAAATAAACTAGTTCTCACACACACACACACACACACACACACACACACACACACACACACAAATAAGAGGTCCCAAAATTAGAATGGCTATAGGAAACTGAAACTAAGAAATACAGAAACAATGTTCAACCCATTACCCAAGAAGGCTTTGCTGAATAACGAGGAGCCAGCAAGGTGAATTTCTGTGGGAAGCAGCAGAGGTTACAAAGAATGGATATGCAAAAAAAATTTTTTTTAAAGAAAGAAAGAATGAAAAAGAAAGTCCTCCAGGGTTAGGAAATAATAAGCCTGGAGAAAATGGTTGGCCATGAGGTCAGAAGAGGCTTGCAGGCTTGCTCCACAAGGAGCTTTAGAGATCGGATGGGTTGCATTTGAAGTGCAGAACAGCTAGGGAGGCGCTGGAAGGTTCTTGGCCTAAAGTCTTGGTGTGATATACATCTGTAGAGAGACCTTATCTGATTTGTGCAGACTCCACTGCAAATGGCTCAGATCAGTTGCGGACCAACTGGGTAGTGCTGGCAAAAGACACGAAGGGCTTGACTACAAGAGATAGGATGTATAAAAGTGGATATTTTAAAATAATTTCTCCTTCTAGCTTTCAGAATGTGGAAACTGAGGGTATTGTTTTAGGATAAGTCTTAGAAAGCTTCGTGGGGGCTGCATTTGTTAGCCTGGAGTACAGTAGAAAATGAGAGCAAGAAACGTGAATTTAGGGGATAGCTTTGTAAAGTTAAGGGCAGACAAAAATGTCCTCATGTGAAATAGCTGACAGAGTTTCAAGAAACTGCTCAAGAAATTCAAACTGGGCCTCTGTGGGAAACAAGAATCTTGGAGACTAGTTAACACTTGGACCGAAGCTTTGCTCGATAAGTTTCTGTCTTCCCTCCATTCTTGTTCTCTCTGCAGACAGTTGGAGATAAACTAAAAGCATTATTGTTCATATTGCTTTTCAAAGAATGGAAAAAGGAATCATTATAAGCAGGAAATCATAAAAATGGGGGAAATTGCTTTATCAGCGCTTGGCTAGAGTCTCCAAATTGGAGAATTATGCAGGAAGGCATTAAACAGGGTGCTAGAGACACACATTTGATTTTATTAGTCTTCGCTGAGAGATGTACCTCTTTTCAAAAGCTGAGGGAACCTCTGAGGCCTGATTGGAAAAGTGATGTAGCACAAGGTAATGCAAATCAGCTGAAGTCTTAGATAAATCTGGGAAAGACTAAAAGTCACGGCTGCTTTATGATTCGGAAGATCAAGCATGCTGGATTAAAAATACTGATGTGTGAAGATGGTACACAATGCATAATTTAAATTCTATAAACTGTATTGGCATATTTTAGTTTGCTTCTTCAGAATTATCCTGATCCAATAAGATATTAAGGATTAAAGGAGTTAAAGTAGTGTAATCTGTGACTCCATAAGTGAAACGTTTAATATTTATTTACATAATGGGCAACTAGTTTAAAAGTAAGAAATTTTAAACAATGATTAATTAAAAATGGAGTTACTTTACATAACAATACTATGATGTGAGTTAATCATATCACTTAAAATTTTGTATTTCTTGTGTGTGAGTGAGTATGTGAGAGTGTGTGAGTGTGTGTGTGTGTGAGAGAGAGAGAGAGAACGAGCGAGCAAGAGAGAGAGAGAATGAGCAAGAGAGAGAGAGAGAGAGAGAGTGTCCTGGGGCTTAAACTCAGGACCTGGGTACTGTTTCTGAGTTTTGAGCCAAGGCTAATGCTCTACCACTTGTGCCACAGCTCCACTTTTGGTATTTTAGTGGTTAATGGAAGATAATAGTCTCATAGACTTTCCTGCCTGGCCTGGCTTTGAACTGCAATCCTCAGATCTCAGCCTCCTGAGAAGCTAGAATTATAGATCTGAGACAGCTGTACCTGGCTATATTTTTTTAAATAGTAATTTTCTTCTACTTTATTTACCAAAAATGAAAAGAAGCTTTTCCAGAGGATAGAACAGTAGCTCAGGTGTTCTTCGGATATTTTGTAACTTATGATAAGCCCTAACTATTATGAGATTATTTATTCCTCACTGAGAGCTCAAACACAAAGTTACACATAATACATTAACTTAATATATTGAATAAGATATATAAATATATGTGGGAGCTGGATGATACAGAGTCAACCGAAAGAAGCTCATACTAATATTTTTCCCCCTTATTTTACAAAAGAACTGCAGTGTTCTCTCAGAATTCTATCTAGATGTTTCCACCAGAAGGAGGAAAGCATTTTCTACAGATACCCCAGATTGTTAGCTGATCCAGAGATTACCCTTGGAAATCTTGGATCCCTCTGTAAGTAGACTGAGAGGATTTTCACAGTGTCTTACTTCGAAACTGACAGGGCTTGAGTTAAGCTATCTGATTTCATTAACATTTAGTATCTGGGCAGTTTTCCTTTCTAAAATTCCAGAGTATGAGACAAGTGAAAGGAAAAATTAATATAATAGGTCTAAAGTTCATGAAATATTCTTACCTAATTTGGGGATATCCTGGAAGGGGTAAGGGGGTCTTCATGCATGTAGTAGAAGAGCCCTTAACAACTACTGAATAAACAAGGGAATAAATACTAAATGCACGGGAGCAGAGAGTTGAGGTCAAGGGTGCATGGTCTAAGAAATAGATGAATGGATCAAGAAAATGTGATAGATATATATGTATATATATATATATATATACACATATACATATAAATATATATAATGGAATTCTATGCCTCCGTCAGAAAGAATGACATTGCCTTTTTTGTTAGGAAATGGAAAGATGGAAAGACTTGGAAAAAAACATATTAAGAAAGCCGTAGGTCCCATGGTTCCCTTGTTTGCATTGACTAGTACATGTCTAGGACAAGCAGAGAAAGTCAAAGGCTATGCACATACGACCACATGAGATAACGTGAAGCAAAATGCACCCCAAGACAGTGACACAAGAGGTTCTTTTTTTTCTTTCTTGCTAGTGTTTTTAAATGTACTTACAATGTACTATGGAATACTTTTGTTTCTTTTTTGTTTGTTTGTTTCTATTGTATGTTCTTGCCCCATGGTATAACCCCTGTTTTCATTGATTTTGATGCCGGTGCTCTCCACCTTGTATACACATTTTTGTAATTTGGGGAGGGGAAGGGATATGCAGAACACTTAAATGAGGATGCAGGCTGAACCATTGTGATGACGAGATGGACAGGACACTATGTTGAAAATAAACATTACAATGTCGGAATGGAGGGCAGATCTACAGCAACCTTCTATCCCCTGCAGGAGGCAGAGGGTGTGTTTCTCAGTTCACACAAAAGGGCATTGCCATTGTGACAAGCAAGGGACTGTTCAAGGTCAAATGACTATTGGAAATCAACCCACTAGTGTGCAGCTGTTGATGAGATGAACACACAGCTTTGGATTATAAATCCATGGTATTTTCCAAATGCCTCTGTCATCTCAGGAAATCACCTTATACAGAAATCAATATGTTTTGCTACAGTTCTGATCTTTATACACTTTACCTTAGCTTTTTGAATTCTGAGCTCTTCATTTTTGTTTTTAACCATCTCTTCTCACATCTTTCATTTCATTGCATTGCATTGTGGAGCAAAGTAACCACTGTCTACTCTTACCCAAAAGACGTCACTTTCAAACATCTTATTTTCTTATATGTTTGCATTTGACTCACAGCATAATCATACTGTTGAGATTTTGCACAGGCATGCCTAGTGTCTAATATCAATTCTCCTCCCAAATGCAAATGGAAAATGATGTGTAGCTTTCCACAGGATAGTATAAAAATCAAGAGCAACTCTTCTGATGTCTGTATTTGTGAGTCAGGCAGTGGGTTATATGGACAATGCTCATGACAATGCATGGGAAATAAAGTAATATTCTTGAAGGATGGGAGAATAACAGCCAGATTTTATGGAAATGGTGGATTTGGAGAGCTTTGGAAGAAAACTGCTAGATGGCCTTCTGCCCATGGCCCTAGCATCCAATGTTACCAGGCATCGAGAAAATGGAGTGCTCAAATGAAAGCTCCAGAAGCTTTGAACCTCACGGGTCCAAAGTGCTCTCAGTTCACTTCGTGGAATGGTAGACATTTCCCTGAGGATGCCAGGTACAGTGGGTCACGCTTGTAACCCTAGCTACACAGGAGGCTGAGATTTGAGGATAGTGGCTCAAAGCCAGCCTAGGCAGGAATTCTGTAAGACTCTTTTATCACCAATAAATTAACGTAAAGGTTGGAAGTGGAGCTGTGGCTCACATGATACAGTGCTAGCCATCAGCAAAAGAAGTTCAGAGACAGGGCCCAGGCCCAGAGTTCAAGCCACAGGACTATCCCCCTCAAAAAATTCCCCTGTGCCAAAGAGCCACTAGAGTTTCTCCTATTCCTTCCTGTAATGTTTTGAGGGTATCTGCTTTTGAAGTCTTTGATTCATTTGGAGTTGATTCTGGTGCAGGGTGATATATAAGGATTTAGCATTAAATTTCTATAGGTGTTGAACCAATATTGCCAGCACCATTTACTGAAGAGGCTGTGTTTCTTCCGTTCTGTTTTTTAGCTCCCTTATCGAAGATTAGGTGGCTATAGGTCTGTTGGTTCCTTCCTGGGTCTTCAGTTCTATTCCATTGATCCTCAGGTCTCCTTGGCACAGGCCAAAATTTTCTTAATAAAGACCCAGAAACACAACAAGTCAAAAAAAGGTTGGACAAATGGGATTGCTGAAACTGCAGATATAGCAAAGGACATAGCAAGCAAGATCAATATAAAGCCCACGGATTGGGAGAAGGACATAGCAAGCAAGATCAATATAAAGCCCACGGATTGGGAGAAGTTCTTCACTAGCCATATTAATATACTTAGAACTCAAAAAATTAGAGCTCTCAACAACAAATCCTCAAACAAACAACCACCCAATTAATAAATGGAATAATGAATTAAAGAGAAACTTCTCTGAAGAAGAAATAAGAATGGCCAATAGACACATGAGGAAATGCTCAACTTCTCTAGCCATAAAAGAAATGTAAATTGGGGCTGGGAAGGTGGCTCAGTGGTAGAGCGCTTGCCTTGCATGCTCAAGGCCCTGGGTTTGATTCCTCAGCACACATAAGAAAAAAGAAAAAAGCCGGAAGTGGCACTGTGGCTCAAGTGGTAGAGCACTAGCCTTGAGCTGAAGAGCTGAGGGACAGCGCCCAGGCCCAGAGTTCAGGCCCTATGACCGGACCCCCCCAAAAAAAAGAAATGCAAATTAAGACAACATTGAGATACCACCTCACTCCAGTTAGAATGGCTATAATCAAGAACTCTAATAACCACAGATGCTGGAGGGGATATGGCCAAAAGGGAGCCCTACTGCATTGCTGGTAGAAATGTAAACTTGTTCAACCACTTTGGAAAGCAGTATGGAAGTTCCTCAAAAGATTCCACTTAGAGCTCCCCTATGACCCAGCAATCCCACTTTTAGGCATTTAAAGCTACCAGCACAACTATGTTTATTGCAGCATTATTCACCATAGCTAAGATATGGAACCAACCCAGATGCCCCTCAGTAGATGAATAGATCAAGAAAATGTGATATATATATATATATGCATATATATATGCATATATATATGTATATATATATATAATGGAATTCTATGCTCCATCAGAAAGAATGACACCACCCCATTTGTTATGAGATAGAAAGACTTGGAAAAAATTATATTAAATGAAGTAAGCCAAATTCAAAGAAACATAGGTCCCATGGTTTCCCTTATCTGCAATAACAAGTATATGTCTAGGACAAGCAGAAGAGGTCCAAAGCTATGTACATATGACCATATAATCTGATGCTAAGTGAAATGAACCCCAAGATAGGGACACAGGAGATTTTATCTTTCTTGTTCTTTTTAATGTACCTATAATATACTATGTGATTTCTTTTTTGTATCCTTGTATGTTCTTCCCCATGGTACAACCCCTGTTGCCACTATAGTTGATTCCGGTGTTCTGCATCTTGTATATACATTTTTCTAATTTTGGAGAGGGGAAAGAAAATAACAAAATGCTGAAATAAGGATCCAGAATGACCCATTGTAACAATGAGATGTACAAGACAAAACAAACTTTACAACTTTGCAGGGATGGAGGGAGAAGAGTTATTAGGGAAGAAAGGGATGGTAGGGGGGAAAAAGGAGGGGTAACAATGCTTGATAGGAAATTGACTCATTACCTTGTTCACGTAACTGTAACCCTTCCATACAGTATCTTTACAATAAAAATGTATATATTTAATAAAAAAAATAAAATACCGCTTCACAAAAAAAATCCCCTGAGGAAAACAAAGTCTAGATAAATGCACTTGTCACTGTTATCTTCTCTTTTCCATGCATCAAATAAAATTTTTGTACAGTAAGTTCCTTACATAGTTATCATTATGAGGCAGTATAGATCCAAGGAGATCACATCTGTTGTTATTAGAGTTCTTGATTCTAGCCATTCTAACTGGGGTGAGGTGGAATCTCAGTGTTGTCTTAATTTGCATTTCTTTTATGGCTAGAGAAGTTGAGCATTTCTTCATGTATCTATTGCCCATTCTTATTTCATCTTCAGAGAAGTTTCTCTTTAAGTCTTTAGCCCATTTATTAATTTGGTGGTTGTTTCTTTGAGGATTTGTTGTTGATGAATTTAATTCTTTTAGTTCTAAGTATATTTTAGATATGAAACCCTTGTCCATTGTATGGCTAGTGAAGATCTTCTCCCAATCAGTGAACTTTCTATTGATCTTGTTAGCTATGTCCTTTGCCATGCAGAAGCTCTGCAGCTTCATGCAATCCCATTTGTCCAGTCTTTCTTTGTTTTGTTGTGTTCCTGGGTCTTTATTAAGAAAATTTTAGCCTGTGCCAAGGAGACCCAGGGTTTCTCCTATTCCTTCCTGCAATGCTTTCAGAGTATCTGCTTTGACTTTGAGGTCTTTGATCCATTTGGAGTTGATTTTGCCCACATCTTTCCCTAATCCTAGTCAGATTTTAGAAGTCAGCTGCCACAGGCCTCCCAAAATGCCCTATTGCTACTTCTTTCTCCTTTGTTTTCTTCCTCTGCTCCTGCTTCTCGCTTCTCTTTTCCTTCCTTTCCCACCTTTTCTGTCTTGTGCTTCCCCAGGGACAAATCCATGAGAGAATTTCTTCATCCTGTGACAGTTCTTGATGCTAGAAGGGTTTTCTTGCCTCTTCCTGGCTCAGAGGAGTAAGAGCCAGACAGCTTGCCTGGAGACTTCTGCTATGAGGCAGGAAGAATGAATTCTTTCAAAAGAATCCCTTCATCCCTGGTGACTTTGAAATCACACCGGGCCTGTTTGGCTCCTCTGATAAGCCCTGCTAATGTCCTGGCTATGTCAAGGCCAGGATGTTCAGAGAAGATGTCAGTGCAAGATAACATAGCTTGTATGTTTTAATATTCTGTCTATGGCCCTCCAATGATAATAATAGAAATGGATATTGCAGTAGCAATATTAATTGTAGATCTCAGTTCATTTATTGAGCAGTAACCATTTTCAAATGTTGACCCATGCACTTTGCATATATTAATGTGTTTTAACCAGCCTATTAATCCACAGAGCTTATCGGATAATATTCCTCTTTCACAGCTGAGAAAAATGGGTGTGGTCGTTCAGAGATTTACCCAAGGTCTAGGAAATCATGTTACATTCTTCTGGAAATGAGAAGTCTAAAGTTTTCCTAAAACGATTCGCCCATCCTTCAGGACAAGTCCTGTCATAGTCTTATTGCTATCTTTATACCTGAGATTGAGGATTGCCTCTGCACAGATGACAGTCTCATTCAACTCTCCACCACAGAAGGCTGCCCTCTCCACCTCTGTTCAGCTCTCTAACCTTCCCTCTGCTTGGTTCTCCTTCAGGACACCTATAAGACCAGACTTTGTTAGTCAACTCAGGCTGTCTGTTGTAAGAAAACACCATAGACTATAAGACTTCAATAGCAGACACTGATTTGCTCCCAGTTCTGGAGGATGGAAAGTCCAAGGTCAATTCCAGCATGGTTGGGTGCGGAGCCGGTGAGGGTTCACTTCCTGACTTAGTGGGGGAGCAGCCACCTTCTCATTGAGTAATAGAGCCTTTCCTCTGTGTGTGTGTGTGTGGGTGGGTGTGTATTATAGTCTCTTTTCATCTTCCTTTAAGGCCATCAATCACGACAGATTAAGACCCTCACCTATGACCTCATTTAACCTAATTTCCTACCAAAAGCCTTATCATAAATATAACCACATAGCAGTTAATGTCCCACTATATAAAAACGTGGAGAATGCAACTCTAAGAGACCAATCGAATAGCTATCTGAAAGCTAATCAATGTGTATTTATTGCATCTCCACATCACCAATTGTAAGCTCGATGCCAGCAATGTCTTTGAATTATTCTTTATTGTGTTTCCTAATATAGGGCAGTACTCTGCATCTCCATACTCAGTAAATGGGTTTTTTTTTTCCAATGAATTAAGAATGAAAAGATCCTCCTCCTTCCTTTTCTGGTGGAAAACATGTGCAGTGTGACTGTGAGAGAGGAAGGATCCATCTCACATAACTTTCCAAACGTCCAGAGCCAATCTTGGCTGTTGAGTGAGCAGGGATTCCTTAGCTGGCCCAGCAGGGGCACTGTGTACCCTCCTGCCGAGCCTCCCGCAGCTGGAGCAGAAGCAGGCAAGGCCCACACCTGTGGAAGCATGCCTCCTGCAGCGGACACCTGAGGAAGGAGCACATGGTAGTGCCGCTGGAAAGCGGTGAGCAGGTGAACAGAAGCGTTCACAGTATGCTCATTGTTTTTTCCTCTGCTCTTTGGCTGCTCTGTGAGGACAGCATCCTCTCTTAACTTGTGCTGCCTTACCTCCATAGACCAAGCCTTGGCTGGGTGGAGCTCCAGAGATGTTTACCCTGGGAAATGGATTTCAAATATGTGTTCAGGTTCTGAGGACACAGAAGGGAACTTTGTCATCCACAGTGGCTCTGTTTTTTTTAAAAAAAGTTTTATTTTATTGTCAAGGTGATATACAGAGGGTTACAGTTACGTAAGTAAGTAAGATAGTGGTTACAGTCCTTATCTAACTTGTTACCCCCCTCATTTTCTTCCTCTTTCCCTCCTCCTAGCCCCCTCAAGTTGTACAGATCATTTCTAACATATTGTCTTGTGAGTATCACTGTTAAATAGGTTCCCCCCTTGTCCTTTGTCTCACCATTTTGTTGTTCCCCTTTCCCTTCCCTAGTTCAGATTAACATATATTAAATACCCAGGTTACCAAAATCAAATACAGTGACAACAATGATCCCAACAAGGCCACACTAAAGCCAACAGTACCACTATGTTTATCACAGCATTATTTACCATAGCTAAGATATGGAGCCAACCCAGATGCCCCTCAGTAGATGAGTTGATCAAGAAATTGTGGCACACACACACACACACACACACACACACACACACATGGAATTCTATGTTTCCATCAGAAAGAATGACACCACCCATTTGTAAGGAAATGGAAGGACCTGAAGAAAACTCTTATTAAGTGAAATAAGCCAGACCCAAAGAAACATATGTCCCATGGTTTCCCTTATTTGTAATAATTAGTATACATTTGGGATACTGTTAGCAGATGAGCAGAATAGCTCAAAAGCTATGTACATACAAGATGATGTTAAGTGTAATGAAGTCCAAGACATGGACACAAGAGTTTTTTCTTTGTTGTTGTTCTCAATGTACTATGTGATGTCTTCTTTTCTTTTGTGGTTTTCATTCCTCACAGTGGCTCTTGACTCAGGCTTCTGTGCAAAAGGGGAGGAATGTTTTTGGTGGCAAAATCAAATATTTTGGGGGGAAGGTATTCGAAGTTTTACGGAGATCCTACCTCCCAAGTATGGAATCTGTATGTACATTTCATCAGTCATGCTAGGTATGATGCGGGAACATGGCTTTAGTAACAGTCAACATCTATCCAGGAAGGCTACAGAGATTCATGAGCCATGTTGGTACTGTCGAATAAAATAATCACAGCTGCTATTTAAATCTATTCATTAATACTACTGTTAACTAGCTGATTTTAATCCTAAGGTTCCTGCCTCCAGGGAGGTAGGAACCTTTTCTCATTCATTCTCATCTCCAAGTGCCTAGCACTAAGTAGATACTTGTTGAGTGAATAATTGACCCTAAACATGAAGAGAAGGTATTTTGTGACCACTTTGCCGATGAGCTGATTGCTTGTATATAATGCGTTACTACGACCTTCATTGGCATCGGTTGGACCTTCTAATTACAAAGGATTTTGCCTATGGATTAGTTCTACAAAGATTGGCTGTTTGTTTTGCTCTATTTACATAAATTCCAAGTACTGAAGCATTATGTTTTGGCTATGAATCCTGTCCCACCCAATGGCTTTAGGCTTAGTCCTCAATGCAAAATATTAAAAGAGTTAAAGTTTTGGGAAGTGATCCCATTAGTTCCCCCCAAATGGGCTTTGACTTTGTTCAGTGGCTTAACCCATTGAAGGACTCATAATTTGGTGGTATTTAATAGTCTAGAAACATAGGTGAGTTTTAGTGAGTAAGTCAGTCACTATGAATATTTCTTTGAGGGCTCTCTTGTGTTCTCTCTAGTCTCTCCCTCTCCCTCCCTCCCTCCCTCCCTCTCTCTCTCTCTCTCTCTCTCTCTCTCTTCTTCTGTATATGTCTTCTATCATCTTCTATCTTCTTTCCCCTCTGTCTCTTCTTCTCTGTTTTCATTTGTCCCATGCTACCATGCCATAATGTTCTGCCTCATTATGGCCCAGGAACAATGAAATCAAGTCATAGTTGATTGAACTGATGACATTATGAGCTAAAATAGACCTTCAAGTTCTCCGGGTCAGTTGTTTTGTCACGGTAACAAAAAGCTGACAGTGACTAACAGACAGTGACTAACCTTACATTAAATGCTTGATAAACATTTATATGAACAACTTATTGGGGTGTTTTGTTGTTGTTGTTGTTGTTGTCGGTCGTGGCACTTAAACTCTGGGCCTGGGCGCTGTCCCTCAGCTCTTTCGCTCAAGGTGAGCACTCTACCACTTGAACTACAGCACCACTTCCCGTTTTCTGGTGGTTTATTGGAGATAAGAGTCTCACAGACTTTTCCTGCTGGGCTGGCTTTGAACCATGAGCCTCAGATCTCAGCCTCCTGAGTAGCTAGGATTACAGGCATGAGCACCAGTGCCCGGCTTGAGGTGTTTTTTTAAAAACACATATCTCATGCGAAGCTCCTCTCTCATTTGAAGTTCCACGGCCCTTTCATTAAGAGGCCTTTCTGTCTTTATTTGAATATACTCAGTAAGAAGGAGATCATTCTGCCTTATTTGCAGCATCTCAAAAGTTTGTCAGTTCTAAATATTGGAAGTTATTTCTGTATGCTTAGAACATTTCACAATATTTCACAACTGTCACAATATAATAAAGTTATTTTAGGTCTTCCTGATGAAACCAGTGTTGAACAGGCCTTGACTGAGGAGGATCCCAAGGCTAGAAATGAGTTTCCCTCAAGCTGAAGTGAACTTTCAGTTGGGCGATGTTATCTATTAATAAGCAGGGCTGTTCAGAACACCAGGCCATCTTAGCCTTGGTAACAACAGCATGGAAGAAATGATGAACTACTCCATGGCACCCAGATCTGGAGCACTCTCCTAACCACTGGTCTGCCACCTCGATCAATAATAACAGCTGTGGTTGAATCACCCTAACATCTGCCAGGTCTGTTCTCAGTCATTCATATGCATGGATTCCTTTAATCCTATGGCTGCTAGTCCAGTCGGAAAATGGAAGGACAGAACAATGAAGAAATTTATCCCCTTGGCCACACAGCTAAGAAGTAGCTGAGGCCATGTAAGACCCATCAGTGTCTCTCCAGGGTCCTCTCCCGGACCCTGTGCACTGCCTGGCACAGCCCAGGCTCAGAAACACCCTGGCTTCCTCCAACCTCACCCCCCTCCTGTGTCTACTACCCACTGCTTCTTGCACGTTCTAGGCAAGAACTCTACCAAGGTCGACCAGATCCCGAACCTTTATCAACATTGTGTTTCAATGATAGCATCTTGCATTTCCCCAAACAAATAACAAAACCCACTGCTAATTAGTTCTGAAATGATTTAGGGAGCAGTAGTGAAACCAGTATGAAAACTGGCTGTGATGCAAGTTAAATCATGGCTGTTTCCCATTCCCAGCTTTTAAAGGAAAACAAGAAGTTTTCT
The DNA here is from genome assembly GCF_000151885.1 of Dipodomys ordii. Classification (NCBI taxonomy): domain Eukaryota; kingdom Metazoa; phylum Chordata; class Mammalia; order Rodentia; family Heteromyidae; genus Dipodomys; species Dipodomys ordii. The sequence goes on from NW_012267299.1 coordinate 7,521,699, forward strand.
TCCCCGCTCTCCCTCCCTCCCTCCCACTGAGCCCTCCTTCATCTCTTGTCCCTCAGCCTGAGCCACCTGCTCAGCCTCTCTCTGTGCACTGGACTGTGATGACGAGATGGTCCAGGCAGATTGCACCTGTTCCCAAAGGCCTTTTCATGGCTTTCCACCCAATAGAACACACCTCTCCCTCCCTCACACTGAGAAATCCCACACACTCATGTTTCTTTAACATATGCAAAAATGTTGCTCCAAAATGTATTTGTGTTATTAGTTAGCCTGCACATTAAGAAAAAAAATCTGTAGCTTCCTGACAGTGCCTGGATTTCTCTTAGTTATCTTTCCACTCCTTTCTTGAGGAAATGACTGACTCATTTCTCTTCAGCATTCGCTGCTATTGTCATCCACCCCCCCCCAACTCTACCCCCAAAGTCCTCCATTTTACTATTTATCTGAATATTTTTTCTCCTCCTTACTACATAGTCTACTCTGAGCTCTTGTGACCCAAGTTGAAAATTGTCTCTCTGAACAAACAAGGGGCAGCCTGTCTCCAGCCGAGAGCCCTAAGCCCTTCCCTGAAACCAAATTCCATTTTGTGGAAGGATATCTAGACCATCTTCTTTCTTGGTACAATTCTCAACTGGAAGTCCACATGCACATACCAATTCTATCCCCCTCTGGGGTTCATTTCTGATTCCAGGTCACCTCTGCATATGTCTCCTTGTGTCTTCTGTCAGCCTCCTCTGTGTTGCATGCAGCTCACTAGCAATGGCCAGCAGATGGTGATTTTGTCATGTTCGTGACATGCCCTTGATGAAGCTGGCACCTCTCCTGGCTGACCGGACACGTGTCAACCTTCCTCCCCTGCATGCTTCTCACTGGGAAATACTTTAGAGCTTGCACACAGGGCAGCAAACTTGTTCTACAGAGGGCCTAATAGAAAGCTTTAGGCTTTGTGAGGCAGAACAGTGTTTTTGCTGAACCCTTTTATAGCATGAAGACAGCCATAGACTATATAGAAATGCACAGGTACAGCGATGTTCCTGTGGGACTGAGGAGAGCCAACGGCCAACCCAGTTTTGCTTCAGGGAACATGCCTTATCACTATGAAGTATCAGAAAGAAGGAGAAGGAGCTAAGGATTAGATCCAGAGGAGAAAACTGTCTCCAAACACATATTCTAATTTTGTGGTCATTTATTGTTGGAGTCTACTAGCTAACCTGCTGTTCTCAAGAGGTGACCCTTCTTATGTTAACTCTGGGCCAAAATATCTAGTGTCATCTCATCTTCTAGGAGTTATTTTTCTGTTGCAATGTAATCAGACTTTTAGATGTAGCTTCCAAATAGTTCAACTGGGAATTGGATTCATTTGGCGACCTGCGGTGCCATCTTGTGGCGAGGATAATGATTGCAGCCATCGATTCAGGTTACTACTATTCAGGTAGAGACTAGAATCACTAGGTCCAGTTAATGATGATCTCAGCATAGTCAATCTGCAAAGACGTTTTGGTTTTAGTAAAAAACTCTTCTCTCAGAGGCTTGATGTTTTTACACAACATTTTTTATGAACTTGGTATTGTGTTACTTTGTGAGATTCTTAGTCAAATATTCTTACCATTGTATAGAAAAGAAAAATCCCAGACTAGAAAATGATTTCTTTATAGGCTTAGGAATTTTTAATACTGTGTTCTAATAGCACATAAATCTACCTTATCAAATTAGTATTAAAATAGATTCTGCTTCCTTGTGGTAGTCTGGGGGGGGGAAGTACATGTGAAATTTGTAGAGCAAAAAATTTGTAGAGGAAAAAAATCAAAGCTAATTAAAGCTATAACATTGAAGATAATTATGGCTAATGATTATTAATACTACACATACACACACTTTCTATGCTATTAAAGGAGGAGTCAAAAGATAGGTTATGGAGATTTCAATGGTTGTTAGTTGCATTTATTGCAGAGGAATGAGACAATGGAAGATTGACTTTCTTAGAAATATTTACCTGATGACGCCAAGAAAGAGAGGTTTACTTCAAAGAAGAACAAGTTAACATTGAAACAGATTTTCCTCCCACCATAGACAAATGTCCAGGAAGTTTCCATTGTGTCTGGCAGTTAAGTACTGAGAAACAAATCAAGCAAATCTCAGAAGCACACCTTACAGGCATGGAAACAATGAACAAACTTCTTGGCATTAGATTTGAGGACTATTACTCCATATGTCAGTGTAAGTGCCACACGACAGCCTGACCTGACAGAGAAGGAAGTAGGAAATGTTCCTCCTTCCAGCCAACTAAGTTCAATACCTGCTTTTGGCATCATGTGATTTGATATATTATTGCCCAAGAGAGCAATTTGGGTTGCCGGTGTGAAGAAGCAAAATAATATCTGCATGTGCTTCTGGCTGAAGAGTAGAGCTAACTTAAGATTGCATTGTCTACAGGAATGTTTTCTTATGAATTTATATAGCTCAGGGCTGCAACCATCCCTCAGTTACGCCTCCCTGACCATTGGGAATCAGTGCTTCTGCCACCCGAATGCTCATGTCCAGGTTGAAGGGTGGACATCCGACTCCTCCCCAAACACAAAATCTAAACCGTGTATGGCATCAACCAATGTCCCTTCATAAGAAGAGAAGATAGAAGCCTTGGGCTTGTATAAACTTAAGACTCAGAAAAAAATGTAAAATTCAGGACTATCAGAAGAGTTGGCAGTGGCTGGATGTAAGAGAGAATAAGACCGGGTACGGTGACTCAGACTTATATTCCTAGATACACAAAAGGCTGAGATTTGGAGTCACAGTTTGAGGCCAGCTGGGGCAGAAGCGTTTGTTAGACTCTATATCCAAAATGACCAGGGAAAAGCTGGACTGGAAGCATAGCTCAAGTGGTAGGTAGCACGGCAGCCTAGCATGTGTGAGGCCCTGATTTCAAACCCAAATACTGCCATGAAGGAAACATATTCAGGTCCCAGACCCTACTTCTCACCTCAATTGTGACTGAAGTATTCTACTTCTCCTAGCTTTATTTTTTTTTCAGTTCAGTGTCAAAAGATGGGAATCTGAAGGAATGTGTTGCTAAGTAATATAGAAAGTACTGGCACAAATAAGCCATGGGCAGTTCTCTGATCATTGTATATAGGTTGTGTTATGCAGGTGAAAAGCAGAGTCTTGGAGAAGCTGTGCCCTTTGTCTGTGGACATAAACTTAGATAATGGCCACACCAAGATTCAACCCCAAACCTTCTCAACTTTCAGCCTTTATTCTGATCTGCTGCCCCTGTGGCTAGATATTAGGTTGACTGGCAAGCCGTGCTAGCGTGGTCATTTACAAATGAAGATGAGGCCTGACTGCTCCTGGGAAATTGGAGCTGTTGGGGTTGAAAGGCTGAGTGTTAAGACAGTAGTTCTCAGAATCATCTCATGATGATGAAATCCAGCCTGTCACAGGATGTAAAAGAGTAAGAGAGCCAGGCACCGGTGGCTCACGCCTGTAATCCTAGCTACTCAGGAGGCTGAGATCTGAGGATCGTGGTTCAAAGTCAGCCCAGGCAGGAAAGTCCATAAGACTTTTATCTCCAGTAAACCACCAGAAAACCAGAAGTGGCGCTGTGGCTCAAGCAGTAGAGCGCTTGCCTTGAGCTGAAGAGTGCAGGGACAAGGCCCAGGCCCAGAGTTCAAGCCCCACAACCGACTATGCATATGTATATATATATATATATATGTATATATATGTATGTGTATATATATGTGTATATATATATGTATATATATATGTATATACATATATATATGTGTATATATATGTATATATATATGTATATACATATATATGTATATATATATGTATATACATATATATGTATATATATACATATATATGTATATATACATATATGTATATGTATATAGTAAAAGAGGTGTTAGTTTTTTCTGTTTTGTTTTGTGTTTCTGCCTTGAACTCTGAGGCCTGGGTACTGTCCTTAACTTCCTCTTGCTCAAGGTTAATGCTCTACCACTTGAGTTACAGCACCACATCTGGCTTATTCTGTGATTAATTGGAAATAAGAGTCTCAGACTTTCCTGCCTGGGCTAGCTTCAAACCATGATCCTTGGATCTCAGCCTCCTTAGTAGCTAGGATTACAGGTTTGAGCCACTAGCACCCGGCAAGAGTAAAAGAGTTTTGAAACATCCACCATGGCTAACATGTGGGAGAATTGCTTGGAGACCATTACAATTATTACTCGGACGAAGTTAAAGTTAGGTAATTGTCTAAGTGCTACCATGGTTTACACCTCTAATCCTAGATATTCAGGAGGCTAATATCTGAGCCTCACAGTTGAAGATCAACCTAGACAAAAAAAAAGCCTGCAAGATTCCATCTCCAAATAATCATCAAAATGTTGAATTGAAGCTATGGCTCAATGACTAAAAAGCTCAGGAACAGGGCCCAGACACTGAGTGCCCAGCCCCAGTACTAGCACAAAATAATAATATAATGTGAGAGGAGAAATTGGTAACATAGTTATTCACAAAAGCAAAATACAGGCCACCAGTGCCTAGCTTGAAAGACACGTGTGTGTGTGTGTGTGTGTGTGTGTGTGTGTAGATTTTTCTAGCATTACTTTTGACATTTCTAAGAAACAGGAGCCACCTGCTGGCCTAGACAAGGAATTGCTGAGGAATGTGTTTCTTGACTATTCTTAACTAGTATGTGGATTGAAATTATTTTTAATTTCTAAAGCATAAGGATTACCTAAGGACTGGTACAACTCTTTGGAACTCTTTTTTTCATCCTAAGTAGTAAAGTTTTGTTCCCTATGAGAGTCAACTTCAAGTTAATAAACAATACTCTAGTTCAATGGGGCCACAAGCCCCAGGGGAACAGGAGACCATTGCAGTGATAGGTTTTACTTCACAATGCACACACATGCTACATTGTGGCTATGCCAAAATGGATTTTAAAAAATCAGAATATATAATATATATACCTCCATATACATGTAGAAACAGACATTTTTTTCTTGCTCTTGTTTTCTTGAGAAAATACAGCATAGCATGGTCATAACTATTATAAATAATCTATAGGCAACTTAAACTATGGAAAGATATGCTTAGAATATGTGCAACTATGGTGCCTTTGATTTGGAGTAGACATGGTGACAATCTCTCTCTGTGCTCCAGTATGGCCTCAGAAGCTCATGGTCTTTATGCTTTAGCACCCCAAATACTAGATCACAGGTGTACACCACCATGCCTGCCCTGTGATATTTCTTATAATTGGCTGGGGCATCTGAGATTAGAAGGGAAAATTGTGGCTCTTAATACTCATCTTTGTTCCTTGACTCTGAATCCATGTTTTGGGTGGAACCAGAATTCCATGAACAAGCCCTTTTATTAACATTAGACATTATTCCTTTCCCAATGGGGAAGAAATAGAGTTCAAGATTCCTCAGTAGATTTGTGGCTAAAACGGGTCTTGAGGCAAAACCCAATATGGGTTGTACCTGTACAACCCATGAAATGTATGTGAGATGCACATGTAACCATATGCACTGCTTAGCAATCACCCAAGCAGACAACAGTGTATCTAAAAGTGCTTCTCTTTGGTGAAACTGAGGAAGGAGGAATTACATGATGTCAATTTGACCTGTGGCATGAATTATTACAGTATTCTTTCCCTTGATTTTTCATATTTGGGGGGGGGTAAGTCATGGGGCTTGAATTCCAGGCCTGGACTTCGTCCCTGAGATGTTTTGCTCAAGGCTAGTGCTTTACCACTTGAACCCTACCTAGCTCTGCTTCCAGTTTTGGGGGATTAAATGGAGATGAGACTCTCCAATTTTCTTTCCATGCTGGCTTAAAACCAGGACCGTCAAATCTCAGCCTCTTGAGTGGCTAGAATTGCAGGCGTGACCCACAAGTGCCTGGCTTTTGTATTTTAATTTTTAACTAGGAAATCTGTACTTTGAGAGTTACTTGGACTATTTATGAAAGAGGATCAGGTTTGATACTTTTCCAACTGACAATTATTTTGTAGTTACTTAGAACCATTGTGTTTAAGTTCCAGCTCAGAAACATGTGTATCAGTTATTAAAGCTCAGTGTTCTGCATAGCCAGTATGTAGCTTATTAAGTAGCAAACTTCCCAAATATCTGCTGAACACAAGCATCCCAGAAGCCTTTGCTTGAGGGATGTGAATGACACTGTCAACACTGGACAAACTTACAACTTAGAGACTCCCACTAAGTCCCGGGACTGTAACTTCCAGCATTCCCTTCCTGCTCCATGAGTTCTTGCTCTCTCAGTGTATCTCACTGCCATGTAGAGTGGCTTGTAATCATTTCCTCCAAGAAAAAGCATAAAACTCTATTAACCAAGAAGACATTGGGAGTGGTAACTAAATTAAACTTCAAGGTGGTCCTTAGACATGCTATGACTTTACTGGGGCTCTCAGAATACATTTTTGTGGGAGAGGCACCATTTTGAGCAGCATTTGTAGGTTTTCATTGGATTCTGTGATTTGCATAAACTGGAATTATATTCATAGCCTATGTTGGTGGAATGCTGTAAAATATACTAAAAGAATGACCAAGTTTCTGTTATAGTGAGGAAAAGGGGTCTTTGAATGTTTGTGCAGTGTGTTTAAATTCAGAGTCCCATGTTCTGACTCACAAGCCATGCTTCTAGTCCAGCTTTGTGTATTTCATGGGAGATACAGTATTACAGACTTTTCTTCCTGGGCCGGTTTTGAATCACGGTCCTCCAGGTCTCAACCTCTGAGTAGCTGGGATTAAAGACATGAGCCAACCACAAGTGCTCAGGTAGTCTTTGAAATTTTTGATATCTGAGCAGAATAATGGAAACTCATCTGTCCTACATTCTTCCAACATGTATACCCACATCCCCACAGACTAGACCACAACCAGATCTAGATTTCACTGGGCAGAATGAGGCCCAGATGTGCTTATTTTTAAGACTTCCAGGGGTCCTTGATGTGCTGCCAGGGTATTCACAGGCTCTGTAAAAAAGACCTCTTTCTCACCTACTAGGAAGTATCCCAACTGGATTTTAGACCACTTGGTGTTAAAACAAAGCCTGAGGAGTCAACACGGGTAAGGGAGTGAAAGGAAATACTGCATCCAATCAGTGGTGTCTGGATATAGGAAGGACAAAGCCCCCCTTAGATGGGAGCGCTGTGTTGGTGAGAGAATGGGATCAAAGTGTACCTTATATCCAGCTGAAGTCTGGCCTGCCTTTTCCTCTTCTGTTGTTCATTTGAGTTATTCTACACGACTTTGTTGACGGAGAGACTCCATATTTGAAAATGGGATGAGGTGTAGGGTGGTGATCGGCACCTAAACTGTGGCTGTGACTCATGTGAAGAGCTTGTTAAAATCTACTGTGAAACAGCCCAACTCAAGACACTGGGGAAGTCTAGGGTAGGGCTGCTGCTGGGATCTGGGAGTGTGGATTACAGATGGGAAGCTACACGCGTCTAAATATTTAAATGTTGTAAATCCCACCTGCCAACTGTCGAAACAAGGAAACCCATGCCTCCATCCACGACGAATAAGCCCATTTAATGACCTAGAAAGCAAAGTTCAAACGTAGAACCTTAATGTTTAGGTCTGTTTGACGGCCTCTACCTTGACAAAGGCTTCCAGAGTAGCCAACAAGGCTGACTTCAGATCCAGCATGTTCAACTCTCAGTGGTGAGGGAAAGAACTACGAACCACCCATCTTCTCTTCTCTTTCCATGTGGCTCCATCAGAAACCATGGGGCATCCCCTGTAGCCTTATGGGGATGTGACCGCTCTGGTGCCTAAGACTTGATGGAATACTTTCCACCCTGACCTGTTTGGGACTGGAGGTATGCACTCTAGTAATGTGTCCTTGGCCTAGAAAGCAGGGAAAGGGACCACACAGACCTGGCTGGCTAGATTAGCTCAAAGGGCTCAATGGCTACATGGCCAGAGGATTACATGGTCTACATGGAGAGTTTAGGTCAGGCACCAGTGGCTCATACCTTTCATCCTTTCTGCTCAAGAGGCTGAGAGAGATCTGAGGATTGGGGTTTGAAGATAGCCTGGACAGGGAAGTCCATGAGACTCTTATCTCCAATTAACCAGCAAAAAGCTAGAAGTGGAGCTGTGGCTCAAGTGGTAGAGTGCCAGCCTTGAGTGAAAAAGCTAAGGGACTGGACCCAGGTCCTGAATTCAAGCCCCAGTACCTGCACACACACACACACACACACACACACACACACACAGATACACACAGACACACACATACAGAGACACACACACAAGCACATACAGACACACACACACACACACACACACACACACACACAGATACACACAGACACACACATACAGAGACACACACACAAGCACATACAGACACACACACACACAGACACACAGACACACAAATACAGACACACACACACACACACACAGAAAGAGTTTGGGCTCCATATTCTAAGGATGCTACAAATGCTTCCCTAGGAAGGAGCAGGGCTGCAGAAGGTCAGGGGTGGCTCCTAGCTTATTTGCATGCTGGAGGCCTCATCATAGGGCTCAGTGTCATGAGGCATGCCTCCCTCTGCCAGGGCAGGAGGAGGCCTGTTGGTTGTCCAGTGATCATTTCACTCCAGGGGCCATCAGGACCCGCAGAGACTTCAGTTCGAGCTTGAGAATGCCTGCCTTTAGTCCCTCTCTTCCCACATGCACAACTCTCCCATGAAACAAAGTAGCAAGAACCGATGCTCCCTCTATTCTATCAAATGGTATTCTAAAAGAAGGTGGCAATTTTATTTTTTAAGCTATACACATTTGACCTGTGCTCCATGTGGCTTGGGAATGAAAATTTAATAGAGGTCCTCCTTATACTTTTTCTGAAGTCTAGAAAATGGAAATTGTCAGCCTCAAGCAGAGGAAGATGAGGCCCATACCAAGACACTCCATCTGTCCATACCTCGGGGGTGGTCAGGAAAACTTTGCATGCCATGCTACCACCGCCACACCACTAATGCTTCAGCACGGCCTTTAAGCTTCCCTTTTTAAAAGGAAAGGCATTTGTGGTGGCTCAGAGTCTCTGGATAAGGAACTGGGCCCTTCTGAGCCTCTTTGGAGTTTCTGCATGGTGTTGGTGCTGCTGCTAGTTCTGCAGATCAGGGGTCCTATCTGTGAACCTCCGCTTTAGGGTTCCAAATAAAGTCTTTCTCTCCTTTGCCCTCTGCCCAGGCAAGGATTCCTCGCTCTGTTCTCATGCATTTGCTCTTTCAGAATCCTTCGATTCAACTAGGTGCAGACCCCGGCGCTTTTGTCCAATTCACCTTCCTCAGTCACGAAGGTCCATTGCTTCTTTCTGCCTGAAGTGCTGATGTGGACTTCGTGAAGGAATATGATGTATGTGTTCCATGTATTGGTGACTCCAACTCTTTGTCAGCTCTGTAACAGCATCATGCCAATTACTTGTCTCCAACCTTACTGTCTCTAGCAGGGAGCCCGGCTGGAACCACTGAACTAGCACTGTGTTCTCTGCTGGACCTTTAATCTAATTCACAGACCTCCTGTGAGTGCCTTGATCCCAGGTTCTGTGCCTACAAAATGAAGCACGTGTGTGTGTGTGTGTGTGAGAGAGAGAGAGAGAGAGAGAGAGAGAGAGAGAGAGAAAGAAAGAGAGAGAGAGAGAGAGAGAGAGAGAGATTCATTCCCTGGGGTTATAAAACAGAAAATCTTGCAGCACAAGAATCTTGTTCTCTTTAGGAGTTTCAAGAGACCCCCATTTGTCCCCCCAGAGGATGGTTTTCAAAGACATGTATCCCTGACTATTCTGTGCTTTCTGTGGGTGCTTTTCTTTTGCATTTTTGCTTCCTAAGAAAATATAGTAGACTGCTATTTACATGTTGCACAAAACATTTATTTCATTTTGAGTCTTGGATAAAGCTGCTGTAAACTCCAAGTGAAAAAATAAATTCAAGTGCTGAGTTCTGCATTTCCTATCTCAATTTAGCTACTCCATAAGAATTTGTAAGGTAAGCATTTAGTTTTCACATGAGGAGCAAGTAGAACAGGGTTGTTTGGAGTCAATGATTAATTTTGGAACTGTCTTCTAATTTCAAGGACATAGGTTCCCAATACAACATAATTATCCACAAAAACAAGACTACAACTTAAATACTAAGATTCAGAACACTGTCATGTCTGTGGGAAAGCAATGATTATACATCTACTATCCTACTGGCTTGGAAACTATAATAAATTGATTTCCATCATATAAAGCCTCTATAATATCACTTACATTAAATTTCAGGTAGAAATCAATGGATTCCTTTTACCACAGTAGTTATGTTGAAAACAACCAATTGTTACTTGAAATTTAATGTAAGAGTGTTGGACTGCAGCAAACAGCATGCCGGATACGACCGCCACAACACTCAGTGCGGCCACTGAGCCCATGCATGCATTTGGAGGGCAGCTTTCCCTTGCCACATCTTCAAGTACAAGAAACGTGAAAGTGTAATTATCACTCACACACACTTTGCTCAAGAAAGGAGGTTATTTGAAAATTTCCACACGGATTTAAGGGTACTATCAAATAGCAGATTCAACAGCCTTTATGTAGAAAGTTCAATTAATTTAATATTTAACACATTGACATTTATGTATAAAGTACTTTTTAATACATTTTGTTACATGTAGTTTTTTTTCAAACACAGAGAGGAAGATCAACAGTTTATATGCTTTTAGAAAGTGAATCTCAAGCCCTGCGCTAGTGACTCACACATATAATCTGAGCTACCCCAGAGGCTGGGATGTGAGGTTTGCTGTTCAGAACCAGCCTGGGCAGACAGATCAGATAGATTTTTATCTCCAATGAGCTAGCAAAAAGCCAAAAGTGGAGATGTGGCTAAAGTGCTAGAAAGCAAAGCTAATTACGAGTGCAAGTCCCTGAGTTTGAGCCCCCCATGCCAGGGAAATGACTCACAGAGGTTAAATGATTCATTTTGAACCTATTTGTGGAACTAGAAAGTGACTCTCATTTTCTGATTTCAAAGCAACAACTTGTTACTGCACCACTCTGCAAGTTTACCTATGGAGTTAGCTAGTAAAGAACAACACAAGTCTTGTTTGTTTGGGGATTTTTTTTTTTTTGTCATTTGTGGGGATTGAATTCTGGGCCTGGGCACTGTCTCTGAGCATTTTTTTTTTGCTCAAGGCTAGTAGTGGAGCCACAGCTCTACTTCCAGTTTGCTGATGGTTAATTGGAGATATTTTTGCCTGGGCTAGCTTTGAACCCTGATCCTCAGAGCTCCACCTCCTGAGTAGCTAGGATTATAGTGTTCAGCTTTGTTTGTTATATTTTATCTCTTGTTGAAAGGATAACATATTTTGTATCAATTTTTAAATACATTTTAATTGTAAAAATACTGTACAGAGGGGATACAGTAACATGAGCAAGGTTTCTGTTTCTTTTTTTAATAAGTTTTTATTGTGAAAATACTGTAAAGAGGGGTTACAATTACATGAGCAAGGTAATGAGTACATTTCTTATCAAGCATGGCTGCCTCCTCCTTTGTTTTTCCCCTACCATCCCTTCCCTCCCACCTAAATTGTAAAGTTCCTTTTCCAACATAGCATCTTGTACAGCTCATTGTTGCAATGGGTCCACCAGTATCCCTATTTAAACTATTTGTTTTTTTCCCTTCCCCTCTCCAAATTATACCAACATCAAACACAGTGAAATCGGGGGTTAAACCGTGGGGGAGGGACATACAAAGCAAAAAAAAAATCATGTGGTACCTTATAAATACATTAGAAACAATAGCAAGAAAGAAAAAAACCACTTGTGTCCTTATCTTGGGGTTCTTTTCACTTCACATCATCTTTTCTGACCTTTTCTGCTTGTCTCAGACAGAAACATTCTATAGCAGTATAATAATTAGATTTGAAACAGCATACATTTAACTACCTGTAACCTCGTGTGTGTGGTGGGGTGGGGGGGTCAGTGGCTCATTCCTGTAATCATAAAGAGGCAGACATCTGGGCATTACAGTTTGAGGTCAATATGGACATGAATGTTTGTGAGACTTCATTTCAGTGAATGGCTGAGTGTGTGGTGGGAACCTGTTACCCCAGATATAAGGAAAGCACAATGTCTGGAATCAGGGGCAGGTACTTATCATCTGCAAACACACCAGGAAACACAAGTAGGAGCATCATATGTCAAGTATAGCCTAGACAAAAAGCATGACACTAGCTTGCAAAAGAATGAGGGATGGACACGTAGGGAAGGGATGGGTGAGAATGTTGAACAGGGTGATACTGATGAAGATACATTGAATTCATAAACCGCTCTGTTAAGTGTCAACTCCTTTGTGCTTAGAAGACCAAAAGTAGAAAATATGACCATAATCATGTGAGCAAATACAGTTACTCTATTCAGTGCACAGATGTAATGAGGTGATAATAGGGTCAGAATAGATGAAAAGGAGAATGATGAAAGGGATGACATGGGTCAAGATGAATTGTACTTGTAAACTGACGTGTTAAATTGAAACACTTTTGTACAACTTACTTAAAGTTAAAAAATAAGGAATAAATGGGGGCTAGAGATGTGGCTTACGTGGTCCAGTGCTTGTGGGAGGTCTTAGGTTTAATTCCCATTCATAATTTTACTGCCTAAGGTGACTGGGGAAACTAGAGCAGATTTGTTTTCAGTTCTTCCGCTGTAGTAATTCTGCACTTTGCTTGTTCTTGTAGTTCTCAGTGGTGACCACTAGAGGGTAGTCTTTAGTTAAATTGTCATATTCCTTCCTGTGAGCACTTGCATTCCAATTGGAAACATTTGTGTACAATGAAGCTGTTTTCTCCAAATGAGTGAAGCCAAATAAAACCTTCATGCGGTTTAGTCTTCCTTTAAAAAAATATCTTTCCTTCTACACAGACCTTGTTTCTAGATACTACTTATTGAAAAAATCATTTTCCCCTCACACTATCCATAGTTGAGCAATGTAGTGCTTCTAATTCTTTTGTGGGGGTTTAATTTGTACTTATGAGGGGGTAAAGAGGATTCAATGCAGAGACTGTGTCCTGGGGATGTCTAGGGTACCTGCTCTGCCAGCTTGGGAGCAAGGGTATTTAGAGTCCTGTACCTTCCTTTGATATCCAAATCATCCAAGGTAATAGTTAAGGTGCCTGATGCTGGGCTTACACCCACATTTACACAAAGCCAACAAGTATCTTTTCTCTGCTTTCAACTTCTTTGATTTTCCCAGTAGAAACCAAACAAACAATAACCTCACTCAGTCGGCTCCTTTTATGATATGATCCATGGGTTTATTGTATTATATTTTTTTCACCCAAGCATAGAATCTTAAAGTCATCTGTAACCACTTCCTGTTCTTTTTCCATCCCAATGACTTAATTCTCCAAATACCATAAATTTCCTTCAATGATTCAGTTTGATCATCCAACTTGTATTTCAGGTTCTCCTTCCTTAAACGCCCAGTTAAAAAAAAATGAGATGTCATCCTTTATTTTATTCAGTGAATCAAATCTTCCTATTTCTTATGGTCTTAAAGCATTTGACCTGTCTACGATGAGTATGTGCCCTACTTTTGCAAATTCCCTTATCACTAATGCATTTAATAACATATCCTCATAAAATGCTTCCTGCTAAATTTCTGCAGTTAGCAGATCCCCTAGATTGAAACCAACAGACTCTATAGTTGAACTGTTTAACCTGCCCAGGGAGTGGTGGGGAGTAGGGAGGGAGGTAGCTTGGGTGTGAATATGAACTGTTGGCAGCCAGAGAACATCAGGAAGTTGGATTTCTGGCAGCTGCCACATCAAATCTACACTTTCAGTTGTTTGTGGGATTTGGAGAAATTTCCCCACAGGGGTCAATGGGTTCATGCTATTTCCTGAAGTCTAGATCAAATTGACTCCAATCCCCATTGCACACACTGGGAATACTCTCTGGGGCTCTCTCTAAAGCTGATAAGAATCCCCAGAAGACTGCACACCTGTCCCCTAACTGCTGCAGCCCCAGATCTGCTCAGCAGAAGTTAGTTCAACTTCAGAGCTAACTCCCAGTTACTGTCAGGGTCTCCATTTTTCTCTACCAGAGAGGTACAAAAAACGGAGTAGTAGCATTCTCTCAGTTTTTCCAACTACCAACCTTCCTGCTCTCCTTCCAAAGCAGAGCTTGCTTACACATGGCTGTATTTTGAGGGCTTGAGGAAATGGAAGCCATTTAGATTGACAAATACTGGGAAAGGGAATTGTATTTAGGGGTATATAGCTTTTAAGAGTAAATCACCCCATTATTTTTACAATGAAGTAATGCAGTTGGTAGCCTCCTGCTGTTTTTATTTTTGGGGTGGTCTGTTTCTGTCATCCCTCCACATCCAAAAATTACTCATTAAGATTCCTCCTACTCCCCCCACCACCATTTTTGGCTTACAGTTACTTAGCCCTTTACGTTGCTCTTGCTTTATGTTTAGCTCTGAGACCACCCAGCTGAAGAAAAGGGTTCAGTTAACAGTGCCCACACTTGATAAAGGGCACTTTGTATAAATATATTTTCTGTTTAGGTAGAGTTAAGGTGATCAAATTGAATTTTGCCTTTCAGCTTATATTTGAACAGAATGTTTCAGACAACCAATGCTAGCATTTATTTATTCACTCAACATTTTTTTGCTTTTAAAAATTGATCACTGTTTATTAGCTTGTATTAGTAAGAGGTTTCATCATGACATTTACATGGCTGCATACAATAATATGCTTTAATTACATCCACCCTCATATTCTTTCTTGTTTCTTTTTCTTACTCCTTTCTCTTCTCCTTTCGTTCTCCTACTAGCCACTCCCCTACTTTTCTTTCATGACCTTGATGTTTTGATTTTGTTTTATTTCCCCCTTTTCCCACAAATGAGAGAAAACTCATTATATTTACCTCTGTGGGCTGGCTCGTTTCACTTAACATGATGACCTCCAATTCCATCCATTTTCCAACAAATGACATAATTTCATCCTTCCTTATGGCTGAGTAAAACCCCACTGTGTATGTGTGTGTGTGTGTGTGTGTGTGTGTGTGTGTGTACACATACCATATTTTCTTTACCCATCTATCCATTGGTGGGCATCTAAGCTAAGTCCATAGTTTGGCAATTGTGACTTCACTGAAATAAACCTGGATATGCATGCAGTGTCTGTCTAATAAGCTGACTTGAATCTGTTGGGAATATATCCAGAATTGGTAACAAATCATTGCTGAACACCTCTTAAAGAAACATAGCTGTTATAACCACTTGTAATCAAATTTACAAGTGATGGTGCATAATTCTGGGTTCTACTGTGCAGTGATTTGAGAACTCATGACAAGAAACGTCTTTTCTGGAACTACCATGACTGAGTGCCATCAACTGGATGGTATAAGCAATGGATCCTTATGACTCTGGAAGCCAGCAAGTAGCATGAGCGCTGGCTGCCAGCATGGGTAGATTCTGGTTCTGTTCTCCTTATCTGAGCTACCATAAGAAAGGCATAGGCAGTTCTGCTTCCAAATGTTTGTGAATGATTAGGAGACATTGTCTCCAAAGTCAGTGACCCTCCAGAAGTCTGATGGTAAATATTGCTAAAAAGCCCTTTCAAAGGCTGGGAACAAGTAATAGCTTCTGCAGAAAAAACTCCCTGTGACCTGTTCATGTGCCAAAGGATGCTTTGCGGGCATGCCCTCGCATGCACGTGCCCGGTCTCTCAGGCACTGGCTCCGAAGCTTCCTCAGTGTAGGGCCCACTGCCCTCAGTGCATTTCCTTCACAATGAGCAGATCTAATTTCTGCATTTCTTCCTCTTGTGTGGGCCCCCAAAGCTGGTCCTGCTGAAAGAAGGCCGGGTGGAGGGAAGCTTTCCTCTGGGGCAGATATGTGGAAGTGGACAGATGAAGCCATCTTTCTGAACACTTTTGCAATAACTTCCATGAGAAATTGATTAAATGTATGGCATATATTGTTTTGTGTTTCTAAATTGTGGGTGTTGGCTTTTAATGTGTGTTTTTTTTTCTTTTTAATTGAAGTAATTGCTAGTAGCCATGGGCATTATGGCTTAAATTTAGTTCCTAGCCTCCACGTGTGAAAGCTTTCTGAGCACTTGTACCGTGATCTCCTTGGAGAAAACCAGGAGTGGTGGGTGTGGCAAAATATGGAAAGTCTCAAAGCTACTAAGCAGCAGAGCCTAGCTCAGACTCACCCAGCCACCTCCCTGCCACTGGGGTCTGAGCCCTGTGTTACAAAATTACTAGTCTTGTTTATTTTCCCAGTCATAAACTCTGCTCAAATTCCCATAAATAGTAATTTGATGTTTTTTCCCCTTCTCTGGACTGTAAATTTGTATAATTGAATTTTTATGGACTTCTGCACTACCAGTAATACTTGAAATGGATTTATTTCTTTTCAAAGTTATGATTCTTAAGTGATTCCTGTAATCTGAAAATGTCTCCCGAGAAACCAAACTCTCCTTTCTTAGTCTTTCACTTGAACAAAATTATGTTCGCCACATGTATTAGTTTCCTAGGGTTGCTATGACAAAGATTCAGAAAATGGATGGCAGAGAAATGTCATGTTCTCACAGTTAGAAGTTCAAGGACAATGCATTGCTAGATTGGTTTCTCCTGAGGGCTCTCGGATAGGGGAAGGAACTGTTCTAGGGCTCTGTCCTTGTGTTTTGAATGTTTGGTCTCTCCCTGGGTTTATCTCGTTTTCCTATAGGGATGTCTGTGTCTCCAATCCCTTTGTGTAAGAATACCAGTCATATTGACAGGACCAATACCAATGTGTTCATCTTATCTAGATTACCTATTTGAAGACCCTATTTCCAAATCATTCCAAGTTAGGGCTCTTGTGCATCTTATTTATTTATGTTTACTCTTCAAAGTAAATACCAATACCTGGGCTGGAGTAGGACAGTATGCCCTGCAGCAAGTTCCTTCTCATGAATAACACCTTACATTGATGGACTTCTACTCTAATATGTTATTAGTAGTTCAGAAATTGTATGTCAATACAATTGATGTCATCCATTTAACCGATTTCTCATGGAAGTTATTGCAAAAGTGTTCAGAAAGATGGCTTCATCTGTCCACTTCACATATCTACCTCCAAGGAAAGCTTCCATCTACCCCGGCCTTCTTTCAGCAGGACCGGCTTTGGAGGCCCACACGAGAGGAAGAACCCAGTACCTTTCTCCTGTGCCCTCTGACTCCTCTGCTTTTCCTCCTCCTCTGTATTCACAAAGACAAACCACTGCTTTCTCAGTCAAGCTTCAAGGGTAGATCCTCTTGGATGGAAAATGTCCACAGAGCCCCAGATCTGACTTTAAAAGAGCTGCCTAGCAGACTATAACGCATAAATGTTACAGGTAATGAAGGCTGACCACGGGTTGGCCTTTGCCTCTGGAGCCTCTACGAGCCTTTGCCAACAGCAGACATTCCAGAGAGAGCATGGCCTTGCGTTCTGTACACAATGCCCTGAGGATAGGCATGCTGGTGGTACAGTCAGTCAGATGCAGAAAATCATGGGAGAGTAGTCTCTTCTCCAGACTGTGTTCAATCACTCAGCAATTTCTCTGCAGGCTGTGAGAAGCGGTGCTGCCTCCCCATCCAATCTGACCACCCAAAGCCTTAATGCATCCTGGGATTATTTTTCTCCCACTGAGAAAGTTACATGAAAGGATTAGAGATGACGTATTTAATGTCTCTCTTTTGGCACAATGTATTAACCCATTGATTTTCATACTATTTGTAGTAAGATTTGTTTTCACTGCCTTTATTAGTGATGCTTTTAGTTTGCTAGATGTTTTACTTGAGATTTCCACTAGAAAGTGTGGTCTTTTGGAAAATAAAATAATAGAGAAGGGCCAGAAGAGTTGGGAAGAATACAAGTGGTGACAATGGGCATGATTGCAGTAGATGTTTGTAGGTCAGTGGAACGTGAGCCCTGAGGGAAAAGGAGAATCAGGCTCTGTGCACAAGGAGGGAAAAAATGGGGAAGGAGAAAGGGTAGGGAGTGGGGAGAGGGGACCTAAAGCTGCCAGGGAAACACAGAAAAGGTCATACATGGCTGAATCAGGATCACAGAAGACATCTCAGGGACACGGTGGGTTTTTTGTCCTTTCTTGGAAAAGCACTTGCAGAGCATTTTTAAATGCAAATTTTTGCTTGGATGTGACTCATGCTCAGACAGATTAGTCTTCAAGGAAAGGGGGAAAAATAGTCCTAAAAATCAAGTTGGAGCCAGCTGCAGGGCTTGGTGAATTTCCTCTGAGGTAGCTAGTTTTGTTTGTGGAGGTTTGTATTTGAGTATGTGTATCTCTGTGTGTGTCTACAGACCTATATCTTAGCTATCTATATATGTATATCCATACATTTATGTGTGTGTGCACATCTGTGTATCTGCATGTGTGTGTTTGTGAAAGTGCATCATCATCACACAATGACAGATGATAACTTTCTGAACAGCTGTTTAAGTTCATGTATTTTCATGATGGTCCATTAGGTTATGGATAAATCATTTGTGCCTAAACATAATAATGTATGTATACTTATAATATTTATATAAAATAATATATAATATTCAAATAACATTTAAATATTTATATCAACACAATAAAATTTGTATAATATTTAAATGATATTTAAATAAATAATATTTAGCAACAACATAAATAATAAGTCAGTGATAAATACATACTTAAATAATAGTTATAATAACAACATATATAATATTTACATAAAATTACATATATATATTCTCTTTTACCATTGCCAGCTTCTAAGGAAAAAGCACTCATTAAAAATGTATTTTGTGGAAACCCTACTTCATTGTTGGTAGGAGTATAAACTTGTTCAACCACTTTGGAAAGCAGTATGGAGGTTCCTCAAAAGACTCCACATAGAACTCCCCTATGACCCAGCAATCCCACTTTTGGGCATTTACCCAAATGATCACAAGCAAGGCCATACTAAAGCTACCAGCACAACTATGTTGATCACAGCATTATTCTCCATAGCTAAGATATGGAACCAACCCAGATGCCCCTCAGTAGATGAATGGATCAAGAAAATGTGATATGTGTGTATACACACACACACACACACACACACACACACACACACACACACACACACAATGGAATTCTATGCCTCCATCAGGAAGAATGACATCGCCCCGTTTGTTAGGAAATGGAAAAAATTATACTAAGTGAAGTAAGCCAGACCCAAAGAAACATAGGTCCCATGGTTCCCCTTATTTGCAATCACTAGAATATATCTAGTATAACCTTGCCAGACAAGTAGAAAAGGTCAAACACTGTGCATATATGACCATATAAGATGGTGCTAAGCGAAATGAACCTCAAGATAGAGACACAAAAGGGTTTATCTTTGCTGCTGTTGTTTTTTATGTACTTAAATTGTACAATGTGATTTCTTTTGTTTCTTTCATATGCTCTTCCCCCATGGTATAATCCCTATTTTCACTGTATTTGATTCTGGTGTCCTGCATCTTGTATATACATTTTTCTAATTTGGAAAGGGAAGGGAAATAACACAATGTTGAAACAAGGATACAGGCTGACCCAGTGTAACAGTGAGAGGTACAAGACACTGTTAAAAACGAACTGTACAGCTTCGAGTCGGGGGAAGGGAGGAATTGGAGTGGTGGGGAGGGAAGAGATGGTTGGGGAAAGCAAAAGACGGTGTAACAATGTACTCATTGCTCATGTAACTGTAACTCCCCTGTACAGTATCTTAACAATAAAAAGGTCTTTGGCTCATTGCCAATTCCTAACAGGACAGATGTTGGCTGGAAATTGTGGCATCCATCTGTGGAAAGTGAAATGAGCAGGTCGGATGATCCGTCATTTGATGAACTATGCTTGGCCACTAAAGACACTTAGAATTCATTTCTAAAGACCACTCCTCTCTTTTAGGCTTGAGCCATAATGAATGAATCTTTATTCCTGAGATGTCTAGATGTCCATTCTCAACGATGCTGGCAGCTGACTGAATCCCATAGGGTTAGGAATGTGTTGCAATTCTTCCTGTTGGACATCTGTGACCCACCGGGAAGTGTGGGGTGTGAAGGGTTAGCTACTTTCCTGTGACCCCACCACCTGCTCATGATGAAAGCATGCCTCCAGTCCAGTTCTAGCTTACACAGGACTTTTGTGAGCTAAACATAACTATCAAGCAAGCATGAAATAAACCATAAGGTTGGTTTTGTCTCTTCAGGTTTTAGTCACCATCTAAAAGTTTCCCTTAAGGTTAAAAACATCCTAGGTTAAAAAATCCTAAGGATATATTTTGTCATTGTTAAAGACAAAAGTTTTCAATATTCACAAGTAGACAGCAGACCTTTTTCAAGGAGCAGTTGTCACTTACGGGTTCTAAGGTGGCCTCAGGTTTGTTATGTAGCACTTCTGGGCCCCAGTTCCTGCACCAGGGCAGTTGCAATACTACCCACCAACCTCCTACCCATCGTGAATTACTCTTAGCTTCCTTTCCTCTCACCTTTCTTCCCCAGGGAAGTCCTCTGTGAGCTCATCAGTCTCATATTTCTCTCTCATCTGAGACCATGTCCAAATGGTAATCCTTTCTTGAAGCAAGGGAAATGGAGACTCAAGGCTTGGATGAATTGCCCAAGGCTATTCAGAGGGCAAGGGGCAGAACTAGATCTTGAACACAAGCCATATGATTCTCAGCCTAGAGTTTTCCTCTCCCTCCTGAAATTGCAACATGATGAGTAAGAATTTAGTTTTTTTTATTATGTTCAAGTATGTAATATTATAAATGTTATAGTGACCATCCTCAACAGGACTGTAATGGAGAAGATGCTCTGTAAGTATTTTAAAGAAGTAAATCCAAAGCATATTACAGACCATGCTTGTAATGTAAAACAGTGGTTCCAGGGATAAATGTGTATCCATTGGGTGGGGATGGGTGGTTCTGTTTGGCCTTGCCACTATTTGCCCTTTCCCTAGGAGGGTTAGAAGCACAATATCTTCATTCTAAAGCACAGAATCCTGGGGGTAAAGGCAGCACTCAATGGCATCACTGAGAAGAGCCAGAACTGAAGTTGCAGGTTCTCTAAAGATGGCTTTGTGCTACTGTGAACTGCAGGGAACTCTCCTCCCGCTATTATATTCATAGCTTTTTAGCCTTTGGCTAAGATCAAGTATAGTATTTGTTTTTGTGGATTTTAATAACTGATGTGTTCTCTATCCAAGGACAACATATTTAGATTATACATGTCTTACAAAGAATTAAGCTCCTTCTAATAGCACACTATTAAATAAGAGATTTATTTGAATTCCCTTGGATGCTATTCTTCTACTAACATTGTTCCTTAAAAAAATGACAGTGGATCATTCTTTTAGGCTGATGCTCTATGATGACTGAGACTGCATTCTTTCTCAGGGAAGTGGGGCAGTTTGACCCTCAGTGAACTAACAGTGACTCTTAACCCTCTACTTGGCGACACACACACACACACACACACACACACACACACACACACACACGCACACACTGAAAGGTTAGTAGCGCAAAAAATAAGGTTTTTGTCAAAGGAAACAAAGGCATAGATAGTATTTTATGATACATGGCAAACTTCCATACTAGCTTCAGTAATTTCCTGAGTTTCATATGAGGCTCAATTAAAGAACTGATAAAAGAGGATGGATAAGACAGAAAGCAAAAGAGCAAGCAGAACTGAGGCGAAGGGTGCAATGAAAACTAAAAGACAAAGAGAGGAAGAGGAAAGAGAAAGAAAAAAGAAAAGCGACGTCAGTGGTAGGCAGGTTGTGAGGTGAGCGGGCCGGTCATAGGTCAGTAGCTTTAGTCACACATCCTGTTATTCATTGTGAGTAGCAGAATACATTTGCAATATGCTTTATAATTTCCATCTACTCTACAATGATTCTGTAGCAGTCTTTCATTACTGGGAAATCCCTTATCTGCTTTTCTTTTCCATCCTTGAGGTCAGTGTTTTTAAGGGATTTATTTTTACATGAACTGTTGAATATTTTGAAATGGTAAATATATATATATATATATATATATATATATATATATATACTGTCTTAACTTTCCATGTTAGTCTTTCCTTTGAGCTACTTATTCCAAAACAAAATAAAGTGGATTATTCCTCTCCAAATGAAAAGGTAGCATTTCTAAATGTTCATATCAATATACTTGCATACATACACATGTGTGCATACATGTTCCAGTACTGGGGCTTGAACTAAGGGCCTGGGTGCTGTCTTCTCTTTTTTGGTCAAGACTAGCAGTCTACCACTTGAACCACAGCTCCATTTCTGACTTTTTACTGGTTAATTGGAGATGAGTCTCATGGTTTTTCCTACTCAGGCTAACTTTGAATTGTGGTACTTAGATTTCAGCCTCTTGAGTAGCTAGGATCATAAACATGAGCCACTGATGCCCCGGTCACATCAGTATTTCTTTTGTTTTAGTGTTTGCTTTGGTTTTTTCAGAGCTGGGTTTTTACTCAATCATTACACTCGAGTAAACTACTGTCCTCTGTGAGTATAGGGTTTTTTTGTCTTCCCTCCCTGCCTCCCTTCACTTCCTTCCTTCCTCCCTCTCTCCCTCCCTCCCTCTCTCCCTCCCTCCCTCCCTCCCTCTCTCTCCCTCTCTCTCCCTCCCTCCCTCCCTCCCTCCCTCCCTCCCTCCCTCTCTCTCTCTTTCTTTCTTTCCCTCTTCATTCTTTCCCCCAGCATAGAGCTGCCTGGTGCCATTCAAGCTCCTGGAAGGCTGCAGGAGGCACTGTGCATCTGTCAAGGTTCTAGCACAGAGGGAAAGGAAACATCAGTTCCTCCTCCTAATGGCACTCCTACCAACTGGAAAAGAGAAAATAAAATATTCTTCCTGCCTTTTAATTTCCACTGCTCACGCCAAAGAGGATACAACATTAGCCCATGAAGCCGCCAGCTCCTATCAGAGCTGCAGCTCTGTGTGTTCTGAGCTCAGAGCACCATACTTTTTGTCTCTGGAGGAAACCTAACAGGGGCCTGCCTCTGCCTACTGACCCCTGACTCCTGTTTGGTTTAATCCTGAATAACCAGGTGAAGAGGTAACCACTGAAGATGAAGACCCAGACTAATGGCTTTCAAATTATGTGCTCTTAGGGTTTGTTATTTTACTCACCTGGAGAATAGATTTATACTTGCATAAACCTTAAAATGTACTCAGAAAATACATATGGCTTCAGGAAACCAAGAAGATGATAATAGTTCTAGGTAGTACTGTTTCTCATCAGAGAAAAATGGGAAAAATCATGAAACTTAGTTACAAGAAAGAATGTAGGTCCCTTGAAGCCTTATTGCTGATCTGGTGTGGAATCCACCATGACTCCAATTCCAGTGGCTTCTTCCTGGGAGCTCAGAATGACACACCACACGATGCTCTCCCAGGCAGCCAGATTATCAACAGCCTGCTCAGGTGGTTTAGAAGCTAGCCTTTATAATGAGCCATTTGTCTGCCTTTCTGTACTCTCCACCTCTTGCCCTTCATGCTGAGTAAAAGATTCCTGTTAATTTTCTTCCTGGAAATGACCACAGTTTGAAACAACTGTCAGGACATTCTGAATTCTTCTTTAAGTGAGGAATCTCACATCGGAGCCTTCCTCTCATGAAATATCCAAGCTCATCAAACACCCTTCTTTCCGTGAAGACCATGTTACTATGTCAGCTAAATACTAACAGAGTTTGGAGAATGGTGACCTGAAAAGCTACACTGAAATAATATTTTTCTGTAGAGTTGGAGAGGTCTGAAGTTACTTTATTTTAGGTGTCATATTGTTGTTTTGTTTTCTTTTCATAAAACTCATATCATTACTCTAGACAAGTTTATCATAAACTTTCTAAATCTTCCATATCTGTATAATTAAAAAAAAACTTTTAAGAATATGCATCCTAAGATTTGCCAGACTTTTCCAGACTTTATAGTCCATAGTAACAAAAGAAATAGCATTCACCATGAAAATTTAAATTCTTGTAGCTTTTACTCATATTTTCTGAAGCACTTCCCTGATACAATCAATTGAATAATATCCTAGGGTGGTTCAAAGGAGAGAATTCCTGTTTTGGGAAGATCACTGCTCTTGTCACAGTCTGAGGATTTAAAAAGTCACACTGTCACTCAGACATCCCAAGGCTGTGCTTCTAGTTTGTGTCTGTTCTAAAAGGCCTTAAAATTCCTCCCTTTCTTTCTGATATTATATAGAATTCCATCCCACCTCTCTTTACTCAAAGCTGTCTGTTCTCACAGGTGCTAAGAGTTCCGTTTTGAAAATGCATTCTCGACCAGCTGCCTACTTCCATTCAGGATAGCCCTTCATTTCAGAAAGCGAAGGCTTCATGCCTGGGCTAAGGAGTAGCTCCATGTGGCTGGTTCCTTCCCCTATAGGAGGAAGTGCTCTTCGAAAAGAAGCACTACACCTCTGAGAAGGATGTGTCCTTACGCCTTAGGTATTCAACGGCATCATTTTTAGATCTCCACAAATACACTAGTTGCTCACTTTTCGATTGCTGTGAATGTGTTTTCTACATAGTTTATTATAATAAATGTGCTTTTACCTTGTTACCATGATACCTCAAATTTATAATAATTTTATATTCATATACCACATCACCATTGGCATTATATATGGCTTTTTAAGGTGAATCTCTAGCTTCCTAACTACCAGATCCAATTTTAGTTGCTTATAGATTCAGCTTTTACATTACAGTTCATGACCTTCAGTCTTTGTATTAAAAGCCCTACAGAGTGAGAGAGCGAGCGAGCGAGAGAGAGAGAGAGAGAGAGAGAGAGATGCTAGAGATTAAAATCCCACTTGCAATTTCATGTGTATTTCCCAGCTATCATTCCCAACTTTTTTTTTTTGTCATGGGGCTTGAACTCTAGGTCTGAGCACTCTCCCTGAGCTCTTCAGCTCAAGGCCAGTGCTCTGCCCCTTGAGCCACAGTGCCACTTCCAGTTTTCTAGTGGTTATTTGGAGATAAGAGTTTCACAGCCTTTCCTGCCTGGGCTGGTTTTGAACTGTGATCCTCAGCTCTGAGCCCCCTGAGTAGCTAGGATTACAGGCATGAGCCACCGGTGCCCAGCTTTCACTTCAAACTTTTAAATGACTTTTATGTGTGATCTACTTAAATGGCCTAATTACATCCATGTATCCATTCATTTATCTAGCCATTCCTTCAGTAAGTCACCGATCTGTCTTCTTTCTGTAGGTTCTAGGCAATGTTAACATAAGAAACAACAAGGTGATTTACAGACCTATCCTTGTAATCTGAGAGAGTAATGTGGAGGATGGAAATCCTCTTTTTGAGATGGAAAGGAAGGATTCTCAAAGCAAGTAACATTTAAGAAGCATCTTAAAAAAAAAAGCCAAGAATTCAATGGACAGGAGAAGGGGGAGGGTGGCGGTTGTTAGAGGCTTGAAAGAGTGGAGCACGCTTGAAACTAAATTTCTGTAGCTGCAACATTAGAAAACACAATATTCTGCCTGGTATGAATTGATAGTAAGAGCCCTGGTGTAAAAGGCATAAAGAATGTGTGCATTGTGTACTGTGAAATAGGGAAAAAATATATCAAGGGTATTGAAGTAGAGGAGTGGCATGCTTTAGAAAGACATTTTTGAAAACATGATAGAAGATGGATTATAGGCTGGAGGCAAGAGCTAGTTTTTTCTGTGTCAGTGTGACAGATGATGGTATTAATAAAGCATATAACTTACATATAAATCTGTACAAGACAGGGCGATTCATCTTATCTAGTCAGACTTTTTTCCCCCACAAGCATTTTTCTGTCATCACTTTTATTTGTTTACAATGATGACATCTTTAGATAAGTACCAAAAGAATAGACTGCTAAAGAACATGGGGCAGTCTCCTTTACCTGGATTTTAGCTGCCTCTCCGAAGCTAGAAACTCAGCCTCTCCCCAGGCCTGCATTTCCCTGGGTTGGATGCTGGATGGGGAGCATGCCCAAGGTGGCCTTTGTTCTTCTAAGAGGCCAGTTGTGAGTTATAGTCTGAACACGAGGAAATGTTCATTTGCTCTTTCACAGTCAAGGAAACGAGAGTTGTCTCCTTTGTCTTTTCTTTTCCTCCCCTACAGTGTCTGTTAAGAAGGTTATTTTCCACCACAGGCAGGGAGCAGAATGTTCAAATCCACTCCCAACTGCTCCATCACAGCTACCATAGCCTCAGGAAGCGGAGGTTTTACAGCAGCCTGGATCCCACATGCATGCTGCGCTGTGCAGTGGCACTGTTAATTAGCCGTTTCAGGATTCTTAGTGCCCCTTGGCTTTGGAAACACTTGTTAACCCTTAGGGGGCGGAGAGGGGAAAAGCTGGAAGCAATTGGAATACAGCCTGAATCTATTATCATTCACCCTATCTATCCAAATCACAGTTCAAGATCTGTTGAAAATTATAGTTGACTTAAGTGTTGCTCAGTGACGCATCTGGAAAGAGATTGCAGTTCAAGTTTTCTGTGGAAGCCACAGACATGTGGAGAACATCAAAAGATCTGATCGATGGGACACACACACACACACACACACACACACACACACATACACACACACTTTCCCTGAGGCTAGGAAATAGAGGCTTGGGAGCAGGGAGAATCCAGCAGATGTGGAAAGCTGTGACCAGGTAGCTTGGAGTCTGTATTTCTTTTCTCCTAACAAAAATAATATTGGCATTTCCTACTCCACTCTCCACACAGTACTCACGGCACAAAGCTGGCATTCAACACACTCGTAATTCTTCTGAGTACCGTTCTCATGACATAGCCTGACCAACCACATGAAACCTAATGAAGGAAACAACCGTTGCCACTGGCAACAAATGCAGTCATTGCATCACAAGTTAACCACATACTTCGCTCCATAGAGAAGGTTGGAGTAAAACCTGCGAAAATGTGGCAGTATCCTTTGGATGAAGTGGGTAAATATGATTAAAGGGTGCTGTGTGCTTGTTTAAAAATATCATGAAACCTAATATTTTGCCCAGTTCTTTGAGGAAATCTGATACTAAACACATGCAAAAGCTAATTGTGTTTATATCTTACCTTAATAGCTAAAAGTGACCCTTAAAACAGTCTCCTGTCTGCCCAGTAGACAGGAATGAAAACATCCTCTTCCCCATCTTCATCCTCTGAAATAACACCAGAAAAACTGAAAGGAGCCTTAGTAGCTCACTGCCCTTGGCTGCTGAATAATTTATTACATGCCTTCATGCATGCAGGAGATGTCAGTGATCCAGACCTATATATCTTTCTAGCATTTGCACACAAGACATTCCTAAACCACAGGAGGTGTGCAATAGGGTTTGTTATATGAGTCAGTAAATTGATTCATAGAGTGTTAAGTTTTAGGATTAGGAATTGAACCCAAGATATTATGCTTTCTAGGCAAGTGCTCTGGTGCTTGAGCTGTATCCCCAGTCCTTTTGTGTCTAGCTTGTTTTCAAATAAGAGCTTCCCAGGCAGGCTGGCTCGAGCCTGAGATCTTGCTTATAGTCACATATGAAAGCAACGTTTACTTAAATTTGAGGGAAATACTTTTTTCCATTTCCCATATTACACTCTTGGATTCTTCTTATTATGCCTATGAAATGAGAAAACATAAATTTAATAAAGTAAATACACTTGTACCTGCTCTTGCAAAATATAAATATCATGTTAGTTCAACCAGCATCATGTTTTAATAAATAAATTTTTCCCAGTTATTGTGCCCATTTAATGTAAGCTTAGTTTAGGACATTAATCAGATACCCCAAACATAAATTTGTATATTATTATACAATAGAATATATTTTATTATACAATGTAATACATATTATTATGCAACATTATACAATTAATATCTGAGATTATACTTCACTCCTTTTGAATAAGGTTACCCAAAATACTGAGTCATTTATATGTTTTTAAAAACCCAAACATGTTTTGAAATACTAATATTAAAGCTAACGAGCTTAACAAATATGAAGGTTGACACGTGGTTTACTACCATACAAATTTTTTTAAGCTCATGTTTCAGCCTGTTCCAGGCCTTGCCCTTCATTACAGCCTCTGTCCAGACCTGCATAGTCCAAGTCTTTAGCTTTTATACTTTTATTTCCATCAGGAAAAACTCAGACGTATTTCTCTTGTATATGTAAAATATCATTTGTACTATTCACTCTACCTTGTAGTTTATGATTGCTTAAGGACTTTGATTTAGAACTATAAATATTCAAAAGCACACATCTTTTTCATTTATTTTATTATCCTAGTTTTAATTTGGGGAAGGTTTGACCTCATTTCCTTCCTTGGTTAGAAGTCTATTGTCTCCCATGTAGGTAGGGCCTAAAACCTCTTAAACCACAGTTTGCCCTCTACTTTTGACTTACGCCATAAAGTGTCAAGAATAACATTTTAACTCATTCTAGGGTCAACCAAATGTAGCCAAATGCCAACATGTGTTTTTATTAAGAAACACATCTGAATTGCATCCAGCACTAACTTAATGAGAAATTGATAATAATATTTTTCTTATAAAAATGAGTTTTATACTAGAATACCACAGGGTGATACAGGAGCCTAAGGAAGGAGAGAGAAGCCTAGCTTATGTAGCCCAGGGCAGAAAAGATGGTCATACAGACCTTAGATTAACAGAAAGTGCATCCTTGAAGTGGAAGAAACCATAGCCCTTGCTCATGAACAGTGTTCAATGAATGACCTTAATTTAAAGATGCCAATATTCATTTTCCTCAGGTCAGGATTATTCTCAAACAGGGCTACACATTGGAATTAGCCTGAGAAGGTTTATAGAAAGACTTATAACTTGGATCAGAGATTCTTACATAGCAGGACACTGAAATTTGTGAAAATTTGCAGGCAATTTTAATACATAACCCACATAGAGAGTGCAACCATAGATTGAAGGATTCCAAAGCCAGATCTTCTGCTACTGCCTGAAATTCTTTTTATATTGCTTCTGATGTATTCAGGAATTCTTTCTAGAAGCTTCTGCTAATCGTTGAGTTGTATTACTTTGGATTGAGTAGTATATTACCACACCTATGCCAACATGGTGGGGTACATGGTTTGCAAGTGTTTGCAAAACAAATGAAAGTGGGAAGGAAGAGAAAATATCCTAAACTATGAGAACAGGAGCCCTGATCATCCTATAGGGCAAAAAGGAAATGTTAGGTCAATCATATTCTATTATAGATATGGCTACGGATGTCACTGTCTTTCATTCCTGATTTTCACTCCTACAAATCTCATGATACTTTGCCATGAAATCATCAAAACGATGACAAAAGTTTTTGTAATCCAGTATTTTTAAATAGACACAAAATTATTTCATTTGGTGGGAATGGTACCACTGGGGATTTTATAGATAGATAGATAGATAGATAGATAGATAGATAGATAGATAGATGTATATGTATATGTATATATATGCATATGTAATGTAGATTTGTAAGGTAGAAGGGACTCACAGGCCTTTAAGTTCCTTTGATCGTATGATTCCTAGTTTCTAGATCTTGCAGCCCTAGACAGGATGGTAATTATTGGAGTAAGCTGTACATAGGCCCATGAAAGAGTAAAACATGAGACAGCTGGGTGCTAGTGGCTTACAACTATAATCCTAGCAACCTAAGGATCACAGTTCAATACTGTGAGAACTTTGTCTCCAACTAACTACCCAAAAAGCTCAAAGTGGAGCTGTGGCTCAAGTGATAGAGCACTAGCCTTGAGCAAAAAAGCTCAGGGACAGCACTCAGGCCCTGAGTTCAAATTGCAGGACCAGTGTGTGGGTATGTGTGTGTGTGTGTGTGTGCGCGTGCATGCATATACACATACCCCAAGATCCAAGGGACATTCTTCTTTGAAATGTTTCCATATAAAAGCAAGTGGCTTCGCTATTCCATGGCTCACTCTAATTTTTCTTTTCTAGTATTTTTTTTGAGGAATTTACTTCATCATGCATTTATTGAATACCTGTTACATTTTTCACTAGAATTCTAGATTTGCCCAGTATTGTCATGAAAAGTGGGACCTAGACCTAAGAACTCTATTAGTAATAAATTTATGAAATAAAATATTCATGCCTAGAAACTACAAGGAAACACCTAAAAATCAATAAAAAGCAACATAATTTTTAAAAAGTCACTAAAGAACAGGCTCTTCAAGTTAGAGAATTTTTCGCACAACCTATAAAGAGCACTTAACAAGCATCTATTTTCAAATGTTTAGGTACTTGGTAAGCAAACTGTTATACTCACCAATTACTTAAAATTGAATTCTATAAAACTTTCAAATAAGTAGATTAATATATAAAATATAATATAAAATACCTTAAAGTTGCAACTTCTTTTTTGACTTTTTTTTCTTTTTTTGTTGGTCATGGGTCTTGAACTCTGGGCCTGGGCACTGTCCCTCATTTCTTCCGCTCTAGGCGAGCGCTCTACCACTTGAGCTACAGTGCCACTTCCGGTTTTCTGGTGGTTTATTGGAGATAGGAGTCTCACAGTCTTTCCTGCCCGGGCTGGCTTTGAAACGTGATCCTCAGATCTCAGCCTCCTGAGTAATTAGGATTACAGGCATGAGCCACTGGTGCCCAGACCTTTTGACATTTTTTATTGTCTATATCTTGAGGTTATTTCCATATTGCATCTGTCCATGGAGACTCCAGAAAAATATATTGATTGCATTTCTTCCCATCTCCTTAGTCACTGATAGCACATCATTTTGTTGCTTTGTTTTATGCAGGTCCTAGGGCTTAAACACAGGGCCTTGGCACTGTCTCTAAGTGTTTTTGATCAAGGTTAATCCCCTATCATTTGAGCCACAGCTCCACTTCTAGTGTTTGAGTGGTTAATTGGAGTTAAGAGTCTCATAGACTTTCCTGCCCAGTCTTGCTTTGAACTGTGATCGTCATATTTCAACCTTCTGAGTAGCTAGGGATACAGGTATAAGCCACCAATGATAGCATATCTTAAAATCACATTGAGTGGCATTTAGACCATAGATATCAGCATTTTCTTTTTTTTTTGGGTCTGGTAGTGGGGCCTGAACTCTGGGCCTGGGCGCTGTCCCTCAGCTCTTCAGCTCAAGGCTAGCACTCTACCACTTGAGCC
>NW_012267299.1:7555695-7576838 GCF_000151885.1 Dipodomys ordii
CTTCCTTCCTTCCTTCCTTCCTTCCTTCCTTCCTTCCTTCCTTCCTTCCTTCCTTCCTT
Organism: Dipodomys ordii; assembly: GCF_000151885.1. Taxonomy (NCBI): domain Eukaryota; kingdom Metazoa; phylum Chordata; class Mammalia; order Rodentia; family Heteromyidae; genus Dipodomys; species Dipodomys ordii. The sequence continues at coordinate 7,555,755 of NW_012267299.1, forward strand.
CCTTCTATCCTTCCTTCCCAGAACTAGGCATTAAACCCAGGGCCTCATACTGGCTAGGCAGTTGATCTACCACTTGAGCCACAGCCCACTCCTTTGCTTTTATAGTTTGTTTTTCTGGTAAGGTCTCCTGCTTTTGCCAAAGCCAGCCTCAGACCTTGATCTTTCTGTTCCACCTGACTGCTGAGATGACCAATGTGAGCCACTATGCCCATCTGTGTACATACCCTTCTTGATGGATTTAATTGCTAATGAATCTTGCTGGTAATTTCCTTGGCAGTGATTTGGACTGCAGAGCAGGCTACCTTGAAGGTCCCAGCTGAGAGAAGGGATGAATATTGTTTCCAGATGCACAAGGATCCACATCCCCCGTGTGCCAGGAGAACCCAGCACAAAATATTTTCCCATTAAATACCTGTAGGATAATTTGAAGTTTTTATGCAGGAAACAGTCTATGAGTCTTTTTTTTTGGGGGGGGGGAGTCTGGTCGTGGGGCCTGAACTCTGGGCCTGGGCACTGTCCCTTAGCTCTTCAGCTCAAGGCTAGTGTTCTACCACTTGAGCCACAGCGCCATTTCTGGCTTTTTTTTCTTTTTGCTTATGTGGTGCTGAGGAATCGAACCCAGGGCCTCTCTACCACTGAGCCACCTTCTCAGCCCCAGTCTATGAGTCTTGAAGTTTGTCTTATGATTTTATTATGTAATATTGTATGGTAAAAGAGTTATTTTTGTAATACATTACTTATTAACTATTAGTACCAACAAAAAGAACTAGCAGGTTCATCCCCTTTTTCCGCTGGATTTCACTAGCCATCCATCTCTTCGCACTTCGGTGTGTGGATAGTAGATCCCAAATTTGGTTCAGCAATAGCATATCCTCTGAGCTTTATAATTTAGAATCTTGAGTCCCCCATTAGCTGCCCTAAATCAGAATCTGCATTTCTGTATGGTGTCCAGGTAATCCAGAGGTGAATTAAAGGTTGCAAGACACTTACATGACCTTCATTTGCCTTTACATGTCTTCCTCTCACTAATAGTATCAGCTAGTCTAATATGTGTCCAGCCCCTTAGTTTGCAAACAGCCTTCTAACTGGCATACTATCTACAAGGTTGTCATTTAACTTTTGGTGCCAGCTGTCTCTTAGTCCCTATGAAAGTTTTGTTTATTTCCTTTGGAAACATACCAATTGCAGAGGAGGGTGGACCTAGCCTAAAGCAGTAGAATAACAAGAAGAGAGTCTAAAGGAAGACAGTGCCAGGGCAGTACCTGGATTGGCCTTCCATTCTACTTGAAGCATTCTGCACACACACACACACACACACACACACACACACACACACACACACACACACACACACCAGAAGACCAGACAGGTGTGCTTTACCTGTCAGCGATGTTTAAGGGGTTGTTTGTACTGAGTTTATTGAGTTCCTGGATACATCCATCTTTGCAAATGCTGAATAAGCAAGAAGACTCAGAGCCAAGCACATCTGAAGTTACAAATCATATTAGCACTGATGAGTATGTCCAGATTTAATACATTTAATCGCATTCAACATAGCTCAGTTTTTAAATCATAAAATACATTCTCATACATAACATTAATTAGAATTGGGCCTGCTAGTCTTCGGTAGGATACTTTGGGAAATGTGAACTCTGAGGTTCCTCTTGTTAGGAAGGCTAAGTCCTGAGCTTTTGAAAATCTGACTTATTATGTAACCATGAATATACCTCTCTGCTTTACTATTTTAGAAGTAAAACAATGCTTTGATTCCAAATATTAAATTAACTTAGGCATTCCTCTCCCACTCTGTCTCCTAAGCTGTGACTCAGATGTCAGAACACATTTTTTTACCTAGTTAGGGAAGGAATTTTTGTAAGTTTTCAGGGTCATAAAAGCATCAGTAAGACACCTGGTTACTGTGGCACTCTCTGGTTTTCCATCATCAGTTTCTTAGACTTTGAACATGTCTTTCTATTGTCTCTTCTTACACTGTGGTCTATGACACATGCTAAACCCATTTACAAGCTGGAGAGATCATCATGCCTCTGATCACACTTGATAATGTATCTCTGAACACATACAAGCATGAAACTTGTGATCAAAGACTAGGATTTAATATGTATATATGTGTGCATATACATGTGATATGTCCATATATATATACACCTTTTTGTAATTTTTTATTCAAGTACTAAGGCTTGCAACTCAGCGCCTGAACACTGTCCTTTAGCTTTTTTGCCCAAGTCTGGCACTTTAGCCATATTTCCTCTTTAAGCTTTTTGCTAGTGAATTAGAGATGAGTCTCACAGATTTTTTTTTTTTTTTTGCCCAGGCTGGCTTCAAACTGTGATCTTTAGATCTCAGCCTCCTGAGTAGCTAGGATTACAGGCATGAGCCACTGTGCCAGCCATATTTTGTTTTAAAACAGGTTTTGTGAACTATAATGTGTATATACAATTCATACATTTAGTGTGTGTGCCTGTACAGTTTTCAAGCTTCACACATATAGTCAGGTGATGGAACTTTAGACTGGGAAACAGAGTTCCAAAAGAAGTTAAGTAAACTTGTTCAAGGTGACTTAGCTAGTAGAATGGAGAACAAGATTCTGGGTTCTATAAAGCTTTCTATAAAACTGTACATAAATGATTAGGTTTCAGAAGATCTTCCTACAAGTTATGCATAAAAAAAGGTTTTCCTTGAAACTGTTATTGACCTTTGAGACAATTGATATATTAAACTTAAACAATTCTAACTAAGATACACCTGTGAATCATAGAATTTTCACTTTAAATACATTGTCTCATAAAAGCCCTATCCAAGCGCCAAGTTGAAGTTGAGAGGGTAAGGTTATGTTATGCTACCTTGAGAAAGACTCTATAGTTCCTTTCCTTGGAACATGGGAGGGTGCCTGGCTGAGTACAGACCGTGAAAGAGAGGGATGAGGTGTCCAGTTCAAATATATCACAGGTGGGTTACCATCTTCTGAGCCTAGGCAAGACACTGGACTCGGACCATGAACATGTCTATTATGTGGACAAGGACAAATATTTGCTTCTTCTTGTTAACTTACATTGTGAACAAAGACTCTGAAGGTCTGTCCAGGATCTTTAGTGTATGTGAAAAATCTGTAGTTTGTAATACCATGAAAATTGGGGGGGAGGGGGGTTTGAAAATCTTTGATTTATGACTTCTTGGAAATGTGGCAACCTTTTGGTGTATACAGTCTTGAGGAAGTTAACTTTCCTTTTGTTTCTTAGTTTCCTCAACTTAAAAATATAAGAGATGTCCAGGCACCCTAGCTATTCAGGAGGCTGAAATCTGAGGATCGAGGTTCAAAGCCCAGCCCAGGAAGAAAGTCCCATGAGATGCGTCTCTCCAATAAACTACTCAGAAAAACCCAGAAGTGGCACTGTGGCTCAAATGGTAGAGCCTTGAGCTAGCCTTCGCAAAAAGAGGCTCAGGGACAGCATTCAGGCCTTGAGTTCAAGCCCTAGGACACGCAAAAAAAAAAAAAAAAAAAGGAATGATATCCATCTCCCCATATTAGGTGTGATGACCAAATTAAGTAACAACACATAGTTCTTGTGTTTGTGCTTAGTACTCTGTGCTTAGTATTTCTCTATAGTGACTTTTCTCAAGAATCAGAGAGCTGCGATCTAATCATTCAGCTATTGGATATTTTTTTGTTTGCAAGATGAAAGCAAAAATGCCTGGCTATTTCCACTAATAGAAGAGTGAGAATTAAGATGGTCTGATAATATATTCAAGTTTTAGTGGCCATCAAAACTTACTGTCTGTATTAAAGCTTGATTAATATTTATAGAGGACATTTTGGTGTTTCATTTTAGTGAAGTAATTAGGAGTAATTGCTGTTCCATTACTGGAAGTTGTGGGTTTTTGTTGTGCGTGTGTGTTTTTAAGTTAATGTTTCAGAAGGAAAGGAAAGGCTCTTACCTAGGTTACCTTGCCATTTTTCTTAGGAATAAAATAAACATGTCATGCTAATATTGCAGATATAAGGTTTCTCCTATAAAATGTTAACTTTCTTTTCATGTGAAATGTTGACATACTGTTTTGGTAGAAGTATGTCTAAATTTGGTTTGATTCTAGAAAAAGGTTAGGTTTGATCTTTATATTAAAAGGAGCTCTCATGAACACATTGTCACTTTAATATAAGTGAAATATTTTAATACTCTTAAAAAATAGCCTAGGCTGGATGCTGAGGGTTCAGGCCTGTAACCATAGCTATTCAGATGGCTGAGATCTGAGAATAATGGTTTGAAGCCAAATGCAAAAACTTTTAACTACAATTAGACAGCACAAAGCTGGACCCAGAGGCATAGCTCATGTGGTAAAGTACCACTATCAGTTAAAAAGCCAATGAGAGCTTGAGGTCATAATTGCAAGCCCATTACCAGCAATATTAATGAATAAAAATAAAATATTAATATACCCATAGTGACTAATAAGTGGGACCATACTTAACAACGTGAAATGTATAATTGACTGTCCACTTTGATTTTTCTGTTGACTCACATTCTCATACATAGCCAAAGAACAGTTTCTTCTAATTCTTGTTTCATTAGTTCTAACTTTCCATTTCAGTACAAACTCACATTGAATAGACATTGTTGAAAGAAATAGCTCAGTTACTTTTTAGGGTATATATTATCATCAGACTTATTTCATTTAAATCTCTTTGTAGTTTATTTATCTATATAACAAATAAATTTTGATTTTGATTTTAATTTTTCTGTAGCATACAGTCTAAACTTCCCAAACAATCTTCTTCCAAAATCTGTTACATTATTCTTTCACTTTCATCTTTTAGGACTTAATTCAAGTCCTACTTCCTCTTTGTTATTCATCATCAATTTAGATACTACTGATCATTTTTAAAAATCTTTGAGATACCAACTATTCCAATTACTAATTTGTATTTAGCTTTTGTTTTTGTTTGTTGCTAGTATTTTATATGTCTTTCAGTTTTAAGTAAATACTTTACTTTGAAAAAAATACCTGCCCTCTTAGCCTAGAATCTAATAAAGTTTCAATGTTGATGATGATGAGGATTTGAACAATGTTGATGATGATTTGAAAAAAGTCCTGTTTCTCAATGTTCAGATATGCTTTTAGATAAAGGAAAGATACAATTTTTATCAGAAGAATTCATAATAATAGCTGGGTGCTGGTGACTCATACCTGTAATCCAAACTACTGAAGAGGCTGAGATCTGAGGCAAAAAAATCCATAAGACTGTTATCTCCAATTAAACAGTAGAAAGCTGGAAGTGGAGATATGGTTCAAGTGATACAGCTCCATCTTTGAACAATGAACCTGAAGGACAACAGTCAGGTCCTGACTTCAGGCCTCAGTACCAACACACACACACACACACACACACACACACACACACACACACACACACAATATCCTGACATAAATTTTAAATGAATAATCATGGTGGAAACTTAATTTTAGAAGATATTGTTTGGCAAAGTAGAAAACTATTATGGCATCTAATTAACACTCCTTTATTTCAAAGCAGTATAGTTTCATATGGATAAAAAAAACAAACAAATCCTCAGGAATTCCCTCTGCATCTGCATACTCGCCTGACTACTTTGCCTCTAAAAGAACTTCGTGACTTGGCATGCTTTATAGTTTGTTATGGTCTGTCTTCTCAGTGTGGTCAAGAACATAATTATATGGGCACTTGGGTACCTATTGTTTTCTATAGAAACACACATAATTGATGAAAATAGCTGATCAGCTTGTGGAGGGGGTGCTACAGAGTAAATACGAAGTCAGTTCCTCACAGGCACAGATACAAAGCCCATGTCTGTCACAAATGAACTATAATGACTTTTGGCAAGTTATCTATCTTCTCACATTCCATTCTATAAAATATTGATATAAAAACTACACTTTCAGGCTCACATGCATGAAGCCCTGAGTTCAATTCCTCAGTACCACATAAACAGAAAAAGACAGAAGTGGTCTGTGGCTCACCAGAATGCTAGCCTTGAGCCAAAGAAGCTCAGGGACAGTGCCTAGGCTCTGAGTTCAAGCTTCAGGACTGGCAAAACACACACACACACACACACACACACACACGCACACACACACACACACACCCTCTACACTTTCAAGGGAGTTGCAAGAACTGGCTAAAATACAATGCTAAATTCTCCAAACATACTTGGTATCTAGTAAGTGTGGATTTCTATAAATTCTTTAATCATCCAGTGGTAGGTTCCATTTGTGGGGTGCTTAGTCTGGACCAAGTAAAATAATATAAATAATAAGCATAGCTTGGGTTCAAAAATAAGCTTTTCACACTAAACACGCCGTGTATCCTTTTAACCATTGCCCAGCATAGCATCTCTCACTATCAGGTCAGGTCCTTGGACCATGTCTGATGGAAAATTGAAAGCATTCTCACATCAGTACCTTATTTACCCAGTTAAAACAATGTTTGGAGAAGCAAACAATGTTTTTTCCAGTCAAGTGTAAACCATTTTAATTTAGCCATTCTTTTGAATGAGCCATACCATTGTTTCTTTTACTCATGGAAAATTTAGAACTTATACTTACCTGTGCAAGCTCATGTCTTCCAGTTCTTTTCCATGCTTATGCATAACAATAGAGGGAAACTAAATATATTAAAGGATTCCAATTAATATTAAAACACATTAATTTTAAAAAACACACTGAGAAGTAACTAGGCAAACTTTATGAAGCTGAGATTTTATCTGCTGTTCTAGGTGTAGGCGACATTATCAAAACATTTCACCTGCCTTCCAAGTTCCACTTGTTCAAACCTAAGTCCTTATTTGGTTGTCACGGCGTTGTGTTTTTCAGAAAAGTTCCAGGATGCTACATTTTAAGAGTTCCCCCCTTCCTCCACCCAAAGGCAAGCTGTGGACTGGAGCACTTCCCTTGACCATCTACATTACTATAAAGAAAATTGCCAGTCTCCCCACCTCTGGTTCTTTCCAGAAGTTTACAATTTGCATTTCGTATGGCAATATGATTTTTGTTAGCATGGTTTTGTCAGAGATGGGAGGGTTTTTCAAATTATTTCAAGGGGTTTGGAAAGAATTTCTAATCCCAATTTTATTCCTAAAATCTAGTGTGTATGGCATGCGTATCTGGGGACTTCAGAAGAACAAGGATGGTTGTTAGGAAACTAAATTAATGACCAGATATGATGACCAGGAAAAGGCTCAGTCCCATGCCTGCCCTTTAACACATACCAAAGCATGTCTAAAGATATGGCTCAATAATTTTTTGTTAGACTTGGTATATCTTCTATTTTACCTTCATTATGACCTTTCCCAAACTGTTCTCTGTGAACATTCCATATAAGATACCATTTATGTGAGGGCTGGGAATGTGGCTTAGTGGTAGAGTGCTTGCCTACCATGCATAAAGCCCTGGGTTTGATTCATCATACCACGTAAACAGAAAAAGCCAGAAGTGGTACTGTGGCCCAAGTGGTAGAATGTTAGCCTTGAGTAAAAGAAGGTCAGGGGCCATGCTCAGGCCCTTAGTTCAAGCCCCAGGACTGGCAAAAACAAAAACAAAAAATAAACAAAAAAACTCATTTATGGAAGTCCATCATGTAGTTCATTCTCTCCATATGCCTTCTATAATGTCACTGAAAACAAAAACTAGAATCTAGGGTATTTTGAACTTAATGAAGTTCCCAGTATAAAGCCCATATCATTCTTAGTAGCATAACTGTAGGTGTCACAAAGTCACTTTTGTCTACTTAGAGCCAGGCATTTAAACGTGTACTATCCAAAGGTTCTGGGTCTTCCATCTACAATTCTTCATTCAAATTGTTTTGTGATTATTATCTGTCCTGCTACAGAATAAGCTCCTCCAGAGCGGGGCCAGTCACATGCTAATCTCTGAATGCTTTAGAACACATAGTTTGGCTCTCAGCACAAGTAAGTACCCAGTAAAGTCTGTTGAGTGGGACTCACTCCCACTGTCATTCAGTGGCAGAATTTTTTTCCCCTGAAATTTAATTTTTGCCTTCTCAATCAGCTTCATATTGATTTTCTTACATTATTACCCCCAATTCCTTATTTCTTTGGCCCCCCAAACAGGTTTTACAGCTACTCACTGACGCTGAGGAGTTCTTTCTTTTCTTAAAAAAAGTTTCTTTATTACATTTACACTTTCTAATCCTTTACCCAAAAGTGCTCGTCTTTCTTATCACCCTTTCCATTAATTTTCCAACCAGCCCCTATTTCAGGATTCCTTCATTGCATATATGTGCTATTCTCAATATACTTCTCTGTACTTGATCATATCATTCCCCATGTATTCAAGGTGCCTTCCTAAGCATTGCTGAGTTTAGCATTATCCTTTTAAGTACAATTAGCTCTTTGAGGGCTTTCATTGTACAGATGGTTTACAGAACTCTGAATGCAATGGTTAAGCCTCAGCACACTTTATAAAAATAGGTATTTATATATATATATATGCCTACATATGCACACTACATGTAGCATACATATATAAGAATGTATATATTGTATTGAAGTGGTGCTGTGGCTCAAGTGGTAGAGCACTTGCCTTGAGGTGAAGAGCTGAGGGTCAGAGCCCAGGCCCAGAGTTCAAGCCCCACGACCAACCAAAAAAAAAAAGAATGTATATATTGTATATATACTGTATATGTGTGCATATTTAATATATATTTGTGAATGTATAGAAATACACATACACATACTATATGTGTATATACATACAAGTATATCTTTTTCAATTCACTATGGAACCTTTTGGCTTAATGTTTTACATTTATGAAAACTTTTGTACTGGTAAAATTCTGCAAGAATAGTAATCCCCTTTTGATCTTTCAAATGTAAATATTCTCCTAACATATTTAACCATAGTACATATATTCCAGTGACTTGTTCTAGGTACTTTAACAGGAGAGAGAGAGACTCAGTGGTTGATCCTGTTTTAGTGAACAGAACCTGTCTTATAAAATTTTAAAGACAAGTGCTTGAAACTTAAAGCAAAGCAATGGGGTGAGGAGAAAAGAGGTACTTTCAAATTAACTCAGTGATAATCATAGACAGCTCTCTGAAAGTTATTAACTCAGATCTTTCCAGTCTCCTGTGTGGCTGGATGCGTTCTTTTTTTTCCTCTTTCTTAGGTAACTGTTTTGCTTTGTTTTAAAATGTAAAGTATCCTTCCATCATGAATGATTTGATTACAACACTAAACTTAGCCTACAGTGTCACTGCTGGCACATCCCTATTTAAAGGTTTGGGTTCTTTTCCAATGCTGTTCGAATGCCTGTTTTTCTATTATCCATACGGTGAGATGCAATAGGCTCTATTGCTTGAGGACTTAACTTGTTACCACATTTTTAATTTTTTTTGTAATAACATCATTTCTTCTCTTTCATTTTAAGCCTCCACTGAATAAGGTTATTGGACCTACATCCATTACAGATCGAAAATATTTTATTCTATGGCAATAAAAATTATGAAAAGCTCAATTTATGTTCTTCTTTTAGGACTGAATAGATAAAATATGATATAACACAATAATTGGAACTTTAGACTCATTTTCAAATCCTTTTATGAAAACAACCTGTTTCCCTGGGTGGACTTGCAATTACATACAAACAGATTACAATTTACCCTGTGTGGGTGAATGGCATTATTTGGTCTTTTGAAAGGACCATAATCACCAAGGTTGTAAAACTTACCCCTCAGCAACCTGTCGGGGGTGTTTTCATGTTTTCATGTGTAGTTATTTTGAAAGCTTTTTCTCCCTCTAGAGGAGGGGGAACTCCATCTTTACCTCTTGGGATTTGTCTCAGAAGGTGCATCAGGCTGAGTTTTAGTAAGCAGAGAAATATTTCTCCTTGTCTAGCTGGTACTTGTTTACTTTCCCCTTATAATAGAAATGTTTTTGTTTTTGTTTCTGTTTTTTTTTAAAGGACTGGCAATTTCCTTTTATGTATGTACACCACCACTGTAGGGAGAGAAATAGCCCTTGTGGGAAAACAAGGTCAAGTTCAAAGTTTTTCTTTCCTTTGGATTCAGGAATAAGCAAATGGAAGTCTGGCCAAACAACAGAGCAGCGGGCATCTGATGGTTAAGCCCTCCCCTCCCCACCCCCACCCCCAGGACTTTTTATGTACATAAGCAGAAGTCACTGAGCAGCTGTGGCGCATTAGTTCCAATAGTTTACCAGGCTGCTCTGTAGCGAGCGTAGCGCTGACAAAAGCTTGCTGGCGTGGTGGCTCCCCTCCATGTTCCCTTGCATGCGAGCTCGCTGCTCAGTGATCTCTGGCAGGGGCTGGGAGAGGAGGAGAGGAGGGGTGACGTTGAACCAGTTTCCGCGGGGGAGTGCGCTCGCTGGTCGACACCCTGCTGCATCTCCAGGGAGAGACCCAGGAAGGGGGATCAAAGGAACTCAGGAACAGCTGGACCTGACTTGCTTCCCGGGGCAATTCCAGGACGGGAGAAGGAAGAAATCGTTGGAAAGGAGCCAGGCAACCACGTTGCCCTGATTTGTTGCCAACTGTACAAAGTTAACCAGGAAAAAAAAAATGGCTCAGCAGACCACCGCCAGCCCGGACACCTTAACAGTACCCGAAGTGGATAATCCGCACGGTGGTCCCAACCCCTGGTTGAATGAGGATCTGGTGAAGTCTTTGCGAGAAAACCTGTTGCAGCATGAGAAGTCCAAGACAGCCAGGAAATCCATTTCTCCCAAGCTCTCCCCGGTGATTTCTCCGAGAAATTCTCCCAGGCTCCTGCGCAGGATGCTGCTCAGCAGCCACATACCCAAACAGCGGCGCTTCACCGTGGCACATACGTGGTAAGGTTTGCACAGATCACTGGGAAAGAGTAGCCTTTCCCCAACGCTGATAGTGGGTGGTTTTTGTTTTTGTTTTTGTTTCCCCCCTCCTCCTGTCGTTCATTGTGGGGGGGGGGCTGGGGAGAGAGAATCAATGATCGTTCTCCACCTGTGCTCTATCAGAAGTACAAACCTACCTGAACAATAAATCTCACAAATGTCCAAGTCAAGCCAGGAAACCTTGAGCTAGGTAATCGGAGTGTTTGAGGTGGGTGGTTCTCCAAGTTCAATTCCTATTGCAAGTTCCTACAAGAAAATTGGATTCCAGATGTCAAATAAGAATGTAGCGTTGCTCCCCATACCTAAGTGCTGGTGACGTTTCTTTGATTTCTTAAGATAAAATTCCTGCCAGGCTCTCCAAACAACTTAGGAAAGAAAGGATCGGAAAGGAAGGGAAGAAAATCAGACTTAGCTCTCTTTTCTAGGTGGTCCTCATTTGAACAGAGATGGTCACCGATACAAATATGTGTGCATGTGCAATGCTGGGTTCTTGATAAAAGCTCTCCTTCTCTACTGACTTACTATTTGATTTGTAATCTCAAACATGCCTTTATTTGGGAAACAATATAGGAATATGGGAAAAAGAAGAAAAAAGAGGTTAGTATGTCTGCATAGAAAGTTGCAGGCTACTACTTGGTGAAATACGGTGTTCACTACATTTTTAGGATGTTTGACTATTTTGTCAGCATTTAATTTCTTTAGGAATATTTTTATCTTCTTTACACTGGATGAAATTGGTTTATGCATATGCTTCCTGTAATTTTTCTGGAGGATTCTTGTTGTTTTCCTGCTCTTGGGGGAAAATATTTAAATAAACCATTGTGTGAGCTTGTTTGGCGTTTGGGCTTCAGATGAGACATTTCTAGGCTCAGGTCAAATGATTCTTGTCTGGGGTCTGTTATACATGCTTAGTTAACTCTAAGTAGTAGTAGGTGCTGTAGACTAGCTCTACATCTTGGTAAAATGAATGTAAATTAAGATAAAGAAAGCACCATAACAAAGGGAAGATAATAAGGAGCATGTTAGATGAGAAGCTCTCTGACTAAAGGATTTGTATAGTGTTTCTGTAGCAAGACCGTGTTTGGAATAGAAAAATCAAAACAAAACAGAATCCAAACTTCAAGGAAAGAAGCAGCAAAAAGTAGAGATCTCTAACCCAGTGCAATGACTGGGCTGAGGAATGCATGTATGTCACAGATTCAAACTGAGGAGGAGAAAGTAAAAAAGCATGGCTCCCCCTAAAGACATATCCAAACTCAACATTTTAATTTTATATAGTTTGATGTCTGTCTGGAGAGGTGTTTTTCTTGTCTCCTAGATTTTTAACAACTATGTCCCTTTACTATGAGTTGAGGTAGGTATAACTGATCCTTAGGTGGGTAACACAAACACCGGAATTTTCCTCAAAGGAAGAAATGGTTGGGAACGTGTGTCAGCAATAAACAGTGAATGAGAGAAAGGCGCTGGCAAACACTTGGAGATGGACTTCAGGCGGGAAGGGAGTGTTGGGGGTTGGCCTAATGCCCTGCACCAGGGCCCAGAGTAGGAAAACCAGCTTCAGTTCTGAAGGAGGTAGAACCAGAATTTAGGCACCTACGTCCCTTTTGGGTGAGCAGTTTATTATTATGGTTCCTAAGTTGTACCCATTACAGATTCAGTTTACAGCTTGGTTTCAGCCTGTAAGAATTAACCCAGAGTTCAATGTAAGGTTATCTGAGCTATTTGGACATGTTGCGATGTAAGGAAGGCAGGAAATCTCATGAAAACAGGCTTTCTTCTGAAATTTCTGGCACTTCCTTTGCTAGTACTGTTTGGCAAAACTTCCAAGAGCATGATTTCTACCAAAAATTTCATCTAAGTCCATCAAGACTCAGCCTGCTTGTGAGAACATAAAGAGATCAATGGAAATAGAAAACAAATTACAATATCAATTCTTCATTAACTCAGGAGACAACAGTTGACCTGATGGCCAAAATCATCCAGGAAGGAATTTTCAAAATGTATTTCAAATTTTCCATATTGTTTCAGTGAGCCTTGAGATTTTTCTTAAATATCCACAGGTATCTTTGGACAAATACCATATCATCTGTGCTTCAGGATTTGTGCTAAACACTATTCAGAGTTTTTTTAAACACATATTTTCTATTGTTCTGAACATACAGGTACACACACATACACAATACACATGTACACATACATGTATACTCACACACTTGCTGCTGTTACTACTAAAGTGATGCATAGCACATTCTCTCTCCCTTAAATTGGTGCTACCTCAGAATATTAGTCCCTGTTTCTGGTATTCTCTTTCCTTCAGTATGTATATTTTGATACCTAGTAGATTGACAGTGTTTCACTTGTACCTAATGATTACAAAACTAAGCAAGAGTCTTTCCTTGGATACAAAGAATTTACACTCTAGTTAGAAAACAGTAAGTCTTGTTGGAGGACATGGTTTTACTAAGGTAAGCTTGCTGCTCTACCACATAGTCTCAAAATCTCAGTGAATGTTGATTTCTTGCTTTTGCTTTTTGTGGCGACCCAGTCAGCTGTAGGGCACTTGAAGGACCTGGGATCTTCCCATCTTGCAGTTCTACTGTTTATAAAACGACTCCGGAGGTTGCTTGGCTTAGCTGAATCAGAGGATACATCATGGAGAATACATGTGTGAGGCGGGCCTAAAAGCACACACACAGCACTTAGGCTTGTATCCCCCGGGCTGGAATTCAGCTTTGTGGCCACATCTAATTGCAAAGGAGGCTGAGAGACATATCTGAGCTCTACTCTAAGGCATAAGGTAGTACAGATCCAGTGAGCAGATAGTGCGTCTTGGTCACAGGATGCTAATGACAGTCTATTTCACCCTCTATCCTAATTTTTAACTTCTAAAATAACAGGTTAGATGGATAGTCCTTAAAGTCTCTCTTCCCGCCTCTGAGATGGAGATTGTATTGAAGCAACTCACTCACTGGATAGGTCTATTGATTCAAAAGAACTTGCTTGTAAATGGTAGACATCTCCTTTTCTGATCTGTCATGCACGAGTCTAGTGTATTCTGAGAACTCCTCAGGTGGAATCTTTATTCTTTTGCCTTTTGCATTCTATAAGGAAACTGGCTTGGAATAACCTAGAGAACAGCTCCATCCTACTTATCTAAGTATACCATAATGTCGAGCCAATGGTGGATGGTCAATAAATATCTGGTAATCTATATCAATGTCCTGATATTCACACTTTTTCCAATGTCAGCTCTTTCCTTAGCTCCATACCCTGTTATTTCATCTGTTGCTATCCTTTATTTACTAAATTGATAGTGGTTATTCTTAGACTGGCTGTTCTTATCAAAACTCCATTGGAGGTTTTGTGACTTATGCAATACTTTGAGCACTGTGTAATTCAAGGAGGGAGCATCTAAGCTATTAGAAATGTGTCTACTGTCTCACTTTACCATTTATTAGTTATATGATTTTGGACAGGGCACTAAAAATATGCCTCCATTTCTCTGATAGTCAGTGTTTGTGGAGTAGTATCTATTTGGATTATGATATTATTACTCACCATTATGTAGTAAAGAATGTGGCACAGGATGGACCCTTGATAAATACTGTGTGTCAATGTTTTTGTTTTCCCTCATCATTCTGTATAGTTTTCTTTTGTTCTGTGCCAGGGCTTGTTCTCAGGGTCTTGCACTGTTTCTTGGCTTTCTTAATCAAGGCTGTAGCTCTGCCACTTGAACCACACCTCTGCTTTTGGCTTTTTGCTGGTTAATTGGAGGTAAAAAGTGGCTAGGCTAGCTTAGAACTTTGCTCCTCAGATCTCAGTCTCTTGAGCAACTAAGATTACCAGTTTGAACCATCAGTACCTGGCTTACTATAGGTCCTTTTATTCCAGCCTTTATATGCATGAACATTAAAGATCATGCTTAAATTTCCAGATGATCAGTCTATCAGTTGTTTATGGAGAGGCTGGTATGAATAAGGCTGAAGAGAATAGGATCTCAAAGGAATGAGTGTCTGTCATTCTCATGAATAGAGGAAGGAAACAGAAATGAGAGCCACAGGGTGGGTCTCTCCTCTGCCTGCTTCCCTTCCATACATCTGTCAAGTCCCTGCTCTTCCTTACAACCTCCTCAAGTTCCTGAAGGATTCCTGATGGAATCTTTCTTTTACAAATTTCCATAGCACATCATACCTCTGCTATTCTCTTACTGATTATTAGTAATAACTGTATCACTTGCTAATATTTATTGCATTGGTATTTGGCCTGACACTGTGTTGGGATTAGAACTGTCTTACACCCTTGCTTGTTACCACTTACTTAGTATTTAGTAACACCATTTAGATCAGTGATTATGCACAGAATTTTATCTGACTAGGGGAATTCTTTTGAAATCACAAGGAGCTAAAGCTAAAGTCCACTGGAATTTATGGAAAAGAAAATCATATTTTCAGTTGTAGTTTATTTCAGAAAAGAATCAGTAAGTAAATTCTTTATATTTTTCAAATTTTCTCCCTCAGTTTTAAATTTTCAATTTTAGTTAGTGTATTTCCCTCACTAACTAGAACTAAGTAAAGTCATAGAAGAACAAATCAGATCTGTTTTCAGTCAGTCTAACTTTAACTGTTTCATTATATTTAAATCTTAGAACCTCTGGCTCTGTTATTTTTACTATTAACTTTAAGTTAGAACATTTTTCATAGTCTTGTAATATAAATTCAGATATTCACCATTCAGATTTTCATACATCAATATCATATTAATGTTTTTATCAGTTAGTTTTTCAGTGCGGAGAACCAAACACAGTGTTTCATGCATATACTGGAGAAGGGCTGAGCCACTGAGCTATGTCCACAGCCCCTCTTTTCTCAAAGAATACACTGTTATAGATACTGCTAAACTCACCACTCAACCTTTCTATGTACTTTAATAGGTTTCTCAAGACTGTTATTAAGTTATTCTATTTGAAAACTTTTTCTTGTTCCATTGGCTCTATTTAGCTTTAAAGATACCTTTTCTGTGTCTTTTATCATGAAAATATCCCCCAGGAAGCATCGGTGGTGCTCCCCTGGGAGGTAGGAACCTAAGTGAGTGTTGGCAGTTAAATATCAGCAAGTGGGAAGGAAGTTTCCGGGGAAGATCATCCAGGGAGCACAACAGGAAGTAAGACTGCCATGTTTAGGTGGGGTCAGTCTGTCCAGACTTTATTCTGGACCTTAGTGTGATTTAGTGTTGCTTTTACCAAGAATCATGGTAAGGTGGAGGCACTATCAGTGGTGCGAAAGGCATTTTTTTTTTTTGAAGAACGTGTCAGTTGAAGTGTATTATTTAGAGCATGCAAAGATTGGCACACAACTGAGAAAAAAATTAATGACGAATGATATGGCAGCTTCTCACTCCTCTATGTTCTTCCCATGACTGTTGACATTTAAAGATATGAAATCTGTATCAGCCAATGGCATTGCTACTAGGGGTGAAAATGTTTCGAAACATAAACAGCCTTTCTTATAAACTCGGTAGCAAGTTGAATGAGAAGAAAGTAACTCTTTTAAATGATTTAAGTTACAACTTTAAAGTTTACAAGTACTCTTTGTAAATAAAAAGCCTTTATTAACATTTAAGCACTAATTGGGTATTCGTATTTCAGTCTCTTTCTTAGACAATAATCTACTAAATTTTTCCTTTATGTAACAGTTCCAGAGATAAAAATAAAGCTTTATTATTACCAGAGAAGCAAAATTATATGATAGTTTTATAAGAGTTTTGCTTTGTTTAAAAAGTCATAGTTTTAAAAGTGTGATTGAAGGAATACAGTCGAAGGCAAATGTTTCCAGGTGTGCAGGCAACATGATATTTGACCTTAGTTACTTCAACCTCTTTGAATTGTAGACTTGCTATTCAAAAAAGTCACATGGCCATAAAGGCATTTAATGTTTACAAGTAAAAGTAATTGACTTATTAAATTTACAAATTGATAACAAACTATAGTACATCTAGATAAGCAATCCAAAACATATTTCATGCCAGTCTCCAGTGGCTGTGCCTGTAATTTACCACCTCTGGAGGCTGAGAGCAGAAGGATCATAGTTTGAGGCCAGCCCAAGCAGAAAGGTTCATGTGACCCTATCTCAAAAATAATCAGCTAAAACTAAAGCTGAAGATGTGGCTCAAATGGTCGTCAGCCTAGTAAGTAAGTACAAGACCCTGAATTAAAATCCCATTACTGCCAAAACCAAACCAAACCAAACAATAGCAGTACCAAAATACAACCAAGCTTCATTTTGGTGCTACTGTAAGGCAGTGACGTAGGTGCTTCATGAAGAAAAACAAAAGACAGAATTCTTGACTAATTCTATGACTCATGGACAGATGGCGGGGCCTTCAGAAAGAAAGTGTTGGTGGCATTCATCTGAGGACACCTTGTGCAATTGATTTAGGGAGAAAATATTTAAACCTAGAGATCATTATAAAAAAATCTTCATTTTCCTACATCTTCATTGTATACCATCTTAACAGATCCTTCTTTTCTACTCTATATACAAAACAGAAAAAAATCATTTTATGTGCAATTTATGTGCACTCTTGAACTTTTTCAGATGAGATAGTCTCAAAATGGTGTATGCACAAGTTGGCCTAGGAAGAAATGATGTGATTTCACTTTAGGAAAACATGTTCTGTTTATAATAACATAGATATAAACATCAATGATTTGACTCAGGCTGTGTCCAGTTCTTTATATATTAAACCTTCACATAACGCAACTGAGTTTAGCTAGTAACTGTACTTTGTATATGCTGGTGCTAAGGCCCTCTACAAAATATTATATGAAAATAGAGTAATGGAATCAATTGGAATTGGTTTTATGAAGTGAGGAGGAGGAATATGAAAGAATGATGCTGTGGGTATGTTTGATTGAGTTAATAATAATCATATAGGTGGATGTGCAATTTTTGTGCATTTCATGTCACTAACAAATGCTACTAATAATGTTTATAAATAATTATTTAACCACCTGGTGCCAGTGGTTCATGCTTGTAATCCTAGCTACACAGGAGGCTGAAATCTGAGGATCACAATTTGAAGCCAGACCAGAGAGGAAAATTTGTGAGACTCTTCTCTCCAATAAATGACCAGAAAATTGAAAGTGGCACTCTGGCTCAAAGTGGGAGAGTACTAGCCTTGAGTGAAAGAGGTCAGGGACAGCACCCATGCTCTGAGAAGAAAGAGAGAGAGAGAGAGGGGGGGGGGAAGGACAGAGAGAGAGAGAGAGAGAGAAAGAAAGAAAGAAAGAAAGAAAGAAAGAAAGGGAAAAGAAAGAAAGGAAAAGAAAAGGAAGGAAGGAAAAGAACATATATATTGTATAACGAAGAACATTTAGCTTTGCATCCATAAAATCAGTATTTTCAACTTGAACACAGATCTGTCTGTATACTTTCTGCATCATCTCTGTGTCGGATGGGTCATATTTACGTTTACTATACTATATAGTACAAGTATTAAATGAATATTCAGATTTTACAGATTGGCAGTTAGTTCCCAGAAGAATAGGAATCAAAGTCTTTCTTGGCGTGGAATCTCAATTTATTTATACAAACTTGATGAAAGTTGGCATCATTCTTTCTGATAAGAATATGTATATGTATGAAGAATATGTTTTGGGGGAGGGAAGATTTCTAAGTCAACAGAAGACATTCTGATTGAGAGGTTTTAAAATAAGATGGGCTTTAAAACAAAACCAATCAGAATAATTTTATTTCAATAATTCAAAGAGTCAGGAATGAAAGCCTTAAGCTCTATGGAGAAAGATCAAGTAAAAAAAAAAAAACTATTAAGATTTGGTTCCTGAAAAGCCAGCTGGAAACAATGGTCCACAGGCTCAAGTTACTAAGCAACAGAGAACCACACTGCTTGGTAACCAGATCTGGCCTGACTCACAGACTGACTCCAAGTGACCAGGTGGCCAGATAGGAGCATCAAGGCCTATATTAACTCTAAACAATTTCTTCCTTCATCTGCCAGCTTTCCTGACAAATCTCACATTATTGAATAATCTCTTTGAATTGAGATACTTGCTTTAAGAATAAAAATATCTGTGGCATCAGAAGTAAATGTTCCTTCCTCTTTAAAATAACATTTTCCAAGAGTATTTATTTATTTATTTTATTGTGAGAATACTGTACAGAGGAGTTACAATTACATGGGCAAGATAACGAGTACATTTCTTATCAGGCATTTTATTGGTTCAATATAATATAAATAAAAAGTATGCTGTTAATGAAAAAAAAGAAAATAAAAGCTCTGAGATTGATGATCTGACCAAATTTTCATCAGCAAATGTAGGCTAGACCAAAATTGCTTTCTTTTATCAAGTGATGTCTTTCTTTGAACTCTCAGACATGATATATTTCCATTTATGTGGCCCTTTCTATCTAATGATGTCTTTTTTTTCTCCTGTGTGTTTTGACTTACACAAAAGATTGATTATTCTTAAAATATCAGAACTTTCACATATGTTAAACTACATCTACTTGCCAGGCACTTGTGGCTCATGCCTATAGTTATAGCTACTCATGAGGCTAAGATCTGAGGATCACAGTTCAAAGCCATCCTAGGTAGGAAAGTCCATGAGGCTGTTATCTTCAATTAACTAAAATGTTGGGAGTGGAGCTGTGGCTCCAATGGTAGAGTACCAGCTACAAAAAAAAAAAAAAAGATAGGTGACGATGTCCAGGCTCTGAGTTCAAACCCTGGTACCAGTACCAATAATAATTCTTTTTAAAACCCAAACACTTTCTATTTACTGTAAAGGCCTAGATGCTACTTTTATAATGTACCTTTAGTAAATACATGTTGTGTGATCAATTGAGGAACTGTGCCTCTTAGGCTAAGCACACAGAAATCTATATACCCTTTTAGCCTAGAACGCCTAGCAATCATGTGCTGGATTGCCAGGATGGGAAGAAATCTCAAACTCAATGATTAACTATTTGTATGGACTTTGCCCAAAAATGCATGTGTATTCTGTTTTTACCATCCTATATCAGTACAGTGTGGCATTAGTATATATGAAGGAATTTGTAAATAATCATGTGATAATTATTTGTCAAATATATATGTTTTTATATTATTTACTTTGCCCTTTGAAAATAATCTATGCCTAGTATATTTCTGAGAAAAGTAAGCCTATGTAATTATGATTATTTGTAAATTACTGAATAACTAGCTAGTTAAACTCTTATGACTAATCCTTATCTCTTAGAATTCATACTGATTATATACCAAGACATAAGCTTATAAAGTAATGACTAGATGTTGAGGAGAAATTAAAAAGTAAACTAGCTTCCAAAGTTTTCTTTTGAATATGACAGTCTGGAGATGTTTTAACTGACAGAAACTAAGTACCACTTCTCTAAAGGAGACATTGAGAATAACTAAAATTAAATAATAGAATACCATTTTGAAGAAGTTTAGCTTAGAAACAATATTGTAATATCAATATTTTGCCTGTTGTTCAATATATATTAATTCTTTTTACATTACAGTGATTTCAAGCCAACAAATTTCCTTTCTATTACCTTTATGAGATAGCCCTTTGATCAAATTAGCTAGTATTAAAACAAAATGTCTTCCTCTTCATATTATAAGTAGGATATTTGGTTTGTTTTCTCATTTTCTTATGTAGCTAATTTCCCATTTATATTTGTAATGATAGCGTAGCTTCAAAAGCTGACCTTTTGAAGTTAGCAACTTTCTATTATGATTTCATGCATTTTATCATTTCTACTTGTTTACCATCTTTACATTTATTGTATTTGTTTTACTTTGCTTTATTCTGAACAGTGTATTTTTTATGACCTTCTATTGAGTGGAAGCCAGATAGAACAGCCTATGATTTATGGGCAGTAATATCTAAAATGTATATGAGCTGCAGACTGGTGACGCACAGGCCACTTCTGTTGCTTTCCTCTGAATAGAATCAGGCTTCCTTTAATAAAATCTTTTTATCAATAGTAAAAGCACTGTTATTAATACTGTGATTTCCCCCCCGGTTTATCTTTAAATTTTTTTTAATTTTATTTTATTTGTGAACATACTGTACAGAGGAGTTACAATTACATGGGCAGGATAATGCGTACATTTCTTACCAAGCATTGCAGCCTCCTCCTTTGTTTACCCTTCACATCCCTT
>NW_012267299.1:7577978-7592894 GCF_000151885.1 Dipodomys ordii
TTTGGGCATTTACCCAAATGTTTACAAACAAGACCACACTAAAGCTACCAGCACAACTATGTTTATTGCAGCATTATTTATCTTTAAATTTTAAGGTACATCTGTGAGCCATGTGTTCTTTTTATTTAATATTTTACTTGATTTGCATTCATATTTAAAGGTCTATACATTTAGAAATGAAGTTGTATATCATTAGTATAATTGGGAGCCAGTGAGTGCCATTTATGAGGTATAGAATATATTTGAAATAAGCATAATATAAGAAGCAAAATAGATTTAAGCTGTTTTTTAGATATTTGGTCAGGTGAAAGGCTCAAAACCTGGGATTTGCTCTCTCTTTATTTAAAATGGCATTTTTAAGAAGTAATGCAGCTATAAGAAAGACTGATTAAATCTTCCTTAAGGCAATAAGAATAACTGTACAGGAATTAGAAGGAAAATAGCCTTACTATTGAATTGCATTTTACAATTCGATAATCCTCATCAGTTATACCTGAAACTTCCTTGTTGTGACCCAAAACATTTAGTAGAGGAACTCAGTGGTCCCCACCATTACTTCACTACAGAAAGAGAGTCACTGGTCTTGCTGGGGTCCTGGACTAGGTGTTTTCAATTCCTAAGCAGAAGTAGAGTGTTGAAACCCTGCTTCAGCTCTGCAGTTATTAATTTCCATCTAATTAGTTGCATGGATACAAAAAAGTCATTGAAGTATTACAAGAAAAATGTTGTATTTTCTAATGACAACATAAGTTCTACTTCTACTTTAGTGTATACGATCTCCAAATGAATGAGAACAGAGGAAAATGATGAATTAAGTTTTGCTTTATCTCTGTAATCTTATTGATTGCTGTCTCTCTTAGACAACAATCCTTTCTCTCTTAGACTACAGACTACAATTCTCACAGGTGAGGGTTCACAAGCCAAGCTTAGAAGACCCATGGGAGATGTTGAACTTTCTTTGGAAAGCCTGCCCTTGAGGAACATATTTATTCATTATCACCTTTTAAAATAGTGCTAATGGAGACTTCTGAGGACTGTGCTATATACATTGAAGCAAAAATAATAAAAAAAACTCAGGAAAGTTATTTACAACCATATAAGATGAAAGAGAGACATTATCTAATATGTATCCCCACGTCTCTCTCTGCAAATAAGTAATTGCATAAGTAAGAAAATTAGAAGCAGCTTTATCTCTGCAGCTGAAATTCCTTGCCGACATGTTCGGTGTCAGCCATGACAAGATGTTGCTAGCATGTGTGGTTGACACTCATGCCTCCTTGAAACCATGGCTGAACTCTGGCTTCCGTCACATCTCTCTTCCATTCCATTACCTTCATTTTCAACACCTTCAATCAACAGCCTATCAATTCTCTGATTTGCCCTTTATCTTATTTCAATATGCTCACTGTACCATGAACATCTGATATCTATCTCAGCTCCGTTGTAAGCTTGTTTAACAAAATTGGACTCCGACTACATATCTCTGGGTGTAGTTCCGTGTACCTCCTCTGGACATTTCCACTGGAAAGTTCCACTTTTGGCTTTACTTTTCCTTATGTGAAAAAGTAACCTTACCATTTCTTTGGTTTCTTTTCAGTTCTGTTCATAGAGCTACTACTCCCCCCCCCCCCGCCAATAAAGCAGCTAAAATCATTACTGACATAGGCTTTGCCCTCCCTCTATCTGGGCCTATGGATCATTTCATTTAGTAGTTCTTGCTAGTCTGTTGTTTCACGATTCCACCATCTGTTTTAATGCTTAGCCTTATATTTGGGGGAATTTCTATAATATGCTAACTCATCTTAGTGCCATTGTGTTCTTCCCTTTAAGGGTGTCCTACTTATATGATCTCATTCATTATCCCAAAGTTCTATTTTGGTTGTCCATCTTGTTTAGCAGAGGTAAGCAAAAAATAAAAGAGCCAGACAATAACTACTTAGGCCATACCGTGTCTGTGTCAATGACTTAGCTCCGTTATGGTAGTATAAAGGCAGCCCTACATGTTCAAAGAGGCATGACAATATTCCAGTGAAATATATTGTAAAAAATATGCTGGCTTTAACCCACTGGCGATAGTTTGCCAATCTCATATCATAAGGTGTAGTTTTCACCCCTAAATCAGGCATTTAAATCTCCATCTAAAGTTCTAAACCTCTCTCTACAACTGTCTCTAGTGTTTTCTGTGAATCTCATTGCCTGTCTTTCTGCAGAACTGAATCTTGAGCAGGATTTCTCAATCTTGACACTACTGATAGGAAGCTCAAGATGACATTTTGTTCTGAAGCTGTTCAGGAGCATCCTGGCTGTTACACACAGAGTAACAATAACACTCACCTGCTGTCAACATCCAAAGGTCTCAGCATATTGCTAAATGTTCTCTTGAAGTTAAAATTAACTATCCATAGTGGAGAATAGCTTACCTGGAGGGTAATATTTTTCAAGGAAGGAGCTAGGAGGCCTCCTTCAGTGGCCCTTAACAGTGTCCTGTGATAGAAGAAGAGATCTAGCTATTGATGAGCTAGTCCAATTCCACTCCTTATTCACTGTGGGATTCTAGGGGATTTCATTTAAACTCCAGAGTACATAATAAATCTCATCTGTAAATTGAGGTCATTACTAATTCACACATACTTCTTGGAAATTTTTTAAGGTCAAATGGTATATTCAACAAAAGGCCATTTGTACAAGAGTAAAGTGCTTTACAAACATATGTACAACTAGTTTTGAGCCTTCTGAAATCCAGGTGCTTAAGGCACCTCCTCAACTGCCTCTAGTCTTTGCACGTTGTGTATAGCTGGCTACTGGGGCATTGTCTTTGCTTTCAAGGGTTATGATGTGGTGGTGGAGGGTCAGACTAAGACTACTTAAGCAACTGTTTATCCATAGAACCATAATAGAAGTTGAAAAAAACAAGATACAAAGAGTGTTGGGAGTTTATATGAGGTGGAGAACATATTTGGTTGAAGGAATCACTCGAGACTTAATACTTGACATGAAATAGTTAAGAAGTCTTGGGAACCCATTTGCGAATTATCTAAGATGACTCTTTTAATATTCTTGGTAATCTAATTAGGCTTAGGTTTCAACATTCCGTTTTATAAAGAAAAGAATGGAGCTTGGAAGGAAATTTGACACTGACTTAAAGCATAGAAGATTTCAATGTAGATGGAACTGAAGTATAGGAAGAAAAGTGGCAGAGGATGACTTCCTCCTACCAAGAGAATAGTGAGAGCAGGCATCAGGTTACATGCTGTTCAGGTGAGTTTGATTATCTGTGTGGGAGAGGTACAGTGGAATTGGTTTAGAAGATTAGCTAACCTTCCTCTCTTCTTTCCTTCTAACTTGCCTGCCTTCTTCCCGCCCCCCCCTTTCTTATCCCCTTAGTCATTTGGGATTTATATGCTTAAAAGAAACATGACCAGTTTTATCTTCTTAACAACTTTACATAAAAGGAAGTGACATTTTGAATTGCTACCCCTTACTAAGCCACAAGTGTGTACATTAAACACTTTCAATAGTTGGAATATGAGACTCCAGGCCAATTATACCAATCCAAACCATCTTTCATCTACTAATTTTCTGCTACTGCTTGCAAGAGAATCCTTGGACACACAGTCGTATTTCCATTCAAATCAGATATATTAATTCAACTGTGGCACTTATTTTCTGATGCATGGAACAGAGGCACTATTTATGTGAGGACCATGCCTGTCTTTTCACCTAAATTGCAAGAATAGAATGCTTAGAGCAAACACATTTACCAGTACTTATGGACAATATACCGAGACTTGCCTTGTTCTGAAAGCAATTTTCTGTATTTTAAGACTATCTCACAAGTTTGAAAGTCAGGAAATAAGTATCTTATTATACATTACATCCATTCAAAAGAATAATTTCTGGGAGTCTGTTTTATGTACATTGCTTTTCTGAACAAAATAAAGTCTGCCCACCCCATCACACATTCTAATGGAAGAGAAAATAGCACAGCAAATATTTCAGTAGGGCCTAGCATTAGAAGGAGGGTGAAGAAGAAATATTAAGATAAGGGGATAGAGAGATTTCTATAAAAGATCTTTGGGAAAGATTCTCTTGGAGGTAGCATCTGAGCAGTGATCTGGAGATCTGAGTACCTAGGGGAAGAACATTTCAGGCAGAAGAAATAACAAGTGCAGAGTGCCTAAGGGAGGATGTGATTGGCATGTTTGAGAGAGGAGAGTCATAAAAAAATGAGGACAGAGCCTTAGAAGTGAGTCAGGTCACGTACTGTTTTGAGGCTGTCTTGAGGACTTGGGATTTCCTTGGTAATGTGTGATATGTCAAGTTGAAAAAGGGATGATAGTGGGAGTGTCTGTTTCGGGGTGACGTACAGTATATTTTAAGTCTTAGGAGAATCATTTTGGTTTCCAAGGAGAAGAATATCGATACAGAGAAAGGATAGAAACTAGAGAGACTAATAGCAAAACTCATGTGAGATTTAATGGTAGTATGTGCTAGAGCAGGAAATAGTCCAAATTTTGCTTATGATTTGAAAGCATCATCAACAGCATTTGCTAATTGACCAGGTATAAAGCGTGAGAAGAAGGATTAAAAATGACTCCAAGTTTGGGGCTTCAGACAATAGTATGTAATTGTCGTTCAATGAGCTGGAGAAGATTGTGTAAGAGGATCCTATTTGGAAGCTATGGTTCAGGAGTTTAGTTTTAAGCATGTTATGTTAGTGATGACTATTAAGTTTCTGAAAGAGAAATCAGTGTAACTTGATTTTGATTCTGAAGTTTGGAACATATATTGTCACTGGAGATCAGTATTTGGACGTCATTAAAATATATAAGCTATTAACAATCATGAAAAGGGAATTCGCTTTCTCTGGAGAAAAAGGCAGTTTTGGTTGAGGCACTTCAAGATCCAGAAAATAAGAAGATGAGGTAAAACCACCTGAGGAATCCATGATAGGATGGCCAATGAGATAAAGGAAATGCTAAAAGTGACATTTGGAGACTATGAACGTTGTTTCAAAGAGAGGCAGTCACAAACTGCCTAGTGCTGCTTAAAGCTCAACTAACATTGATGGCCTGTAACACAAGTGGATTTGATAAAGTGATGATAAAGGAAGAATGGAGAGTAATAGACTGTATTACCCTAGAATTTAGTAGCTCAAAGCAATACATACTCCATGTAGTTCCTCAGAGTTAAGAATTAGGGAAGACAGCTTATTGGGCTAGTTCTGGAGCAGGATACTGCAAGAGTTTGCAGTCAAGCACTCAGTGAAGGCTTTTCAGGTGCTCAGGAGGTCAGTTCTGTAGTTGATGCTGTCTTCAGTCAGACTCTGTTTATCATTGGATGTTGATAGACTTCAGCTCTGTGTGTCTCAAGTGATCATGGTGGAAGCCATCTTACTTGTATGGCCTAGAGTTGGGATGACATTCAACCGTATTCTTTTGGTTACACACTCCAAACCTGGTATAGTAGGAGAGAACTTCTCAGAGAAGTGAGTAGCAGGAGGCAAAAGCCTTGTCAAATGACCAGATCCACTGGGTTTAAATGTTGGGAGGAATGGAGTCAATAGTTAACCCATAGAAATTTGCTGTAAAATAGAAGGAAGAAAATGGGAGGGCAGTGGGGGATAGTTGAAGGGGAAGTGGTTTAAAGGTTTGTTGTTAGTTGTAAATATTACATTGTATGATTTTTGAGGAAAGGCCCACATAAAGGAAGATATTTTGTTATGAGAGATTGGAGAGAAGTGTGGAGCTGTATTTGGGGGGGTTGTGATAAGGATTTAGTGCACAAAGATATAGTCATCCTAATAAATGAGAAAGGATAGACAATTCTTTGAGTACTCTTTTAAGTGCTTCAACTTTGCAATAAAATAGTAAGCTCATCAGTTTAAGAATAGAAAGACTGGTTGGAAGTTTGAAGAGAGAAATCGGTCAGCTCTAGAAAGAGAGCGAGAGCATACATTGCTTTACTAAAGGAATGTAAAATGTCTATATCACACTAAAGAGTACTTCAAATTAGAAGTTGTTGTGGTTGGGCTTTTTCTTAGCTACTAGTCATTGGTTAGGCTTGACTACAGCATTGGGAAAACCAGGATGAGATTTTTCCAGTCAAGTTGGTATTGAAGAATACACAAAGTGTAGTGGTGCTCTGTTTATTCTAAGCCTGCTAAAGAAAAGAAGATTCATGTTTGGTGAGGGTCAGTAAAAACTTATAAGGTCATTGTCTTGGAGGACTTGGTTGTTTGGAAAGATTTTGGATTCAGAATGCTAGAGAGAATGAGTGAGTTAGAAAGAAAGTATGTAGAGATGCTTAAAAGTGATCATTGGGTAAGTTATTACTAATGTCCAAGTCTTGCATATGGTTTAGAATGTGACGTAGCTGAGATGGAATTGGGGATCATCTGAGGTGAGATCAAGGAACTGGGAGGCCATGAGAGGAAATTGCAATCATGATGAATCATGTTGGTTGTGTGTTGGAGGAAAACTGTATTAAATTCTCTCAGGGCTAAGGAGGAAGCTAGAGGTGGCGAGGAGAAGACCAATAGCATGAATCTCAAGACAGTTTTAGAGTGAAGGAGATCTGGCCGGAAAACAGCAGAGAAGAAAGCCAATTCTGTTTTGAAGATAGAAAATGCAAAAGGAAAATTGCCACCTCATCAGAGGGTTAAATGGAAGTCAGTGTTTTCAATGGATTGTCAGGAGTGTTAAAGTGAGACGGAGCAAGAACCAGGGAAGACACCAATTCATGAGTGAGGAGATTCTACCGATGCTGGTGACTACAAGTCACAGTGGAAAGCTTGTGGGATTGGAAAAAAGCTGCTGACTCAAGTCAGACCGTGATGAGCAACAATTTGGCAGTCTTGCACGTCTTATAATAATGAATGTTTATTAAAGGACTAATATCACAGTACATTAGAAACCTGTACAAAAATGTCATAATGAGCCCCATTATTTTGTACAATTCATATATATTAATGAGAAAAGGAGCACCAGGTGCTGGTATCTCACGTCTATAATCCTAGCTACTCAAGAGACTGAGATCTGAGGATCCTAGTTCAACGTCAGCCCAGGCAGGAAAGGCTGTGAGACTCTTATCTCCAATTAATGGTCCAAAAGCTGGAAGTGGATCTGTGCCTCAAATGGGTAGAGTAACAGACTTGAAGAGAAAAACTAAGGGACAGCACCCAAGCCTCATTCAAGGCCCAGCACACAAAGGGAGGGGGAGGGGTGTGGTGATGCAGCAAAGACCTTTGAATTTGACAAGCTTGGAATTTGACAAGCACAAGCACTTCTGCTGAACAGCTGGTAGCTTGGATCTGTTTATGTTCATTCACTCTTTGCACTGCACTGCATCCATGGTGCATTTTGGAAATGAAGCGGGAAGGGAATGGGTATCGGTGTGGGCAGGAATGCCCAGCAATCTTCAAGCCAATGTTGTGTCTAGTGCAGCCACCTTCTTCCTTCTTTATCTTAAATTTATTCTGCAGAGATAAGATACCTGAGGAAAGATGCAGAAAGATGGCTAGGAAATTTCTACTTTCCAGATATGTGATCATAGGGATTGATTTTCTAACATGAACTTGCTATTTTTTTTCCTGAATCACACAGTCTTGTTTTTGAGCATGTAGGAGATATTGAGGATCTTGCCACCCTAGTTTGTGTACATAATTATAACAATGATATTGCTTTTATTAACTGAATAAGTGTCATATGTTGACATAACGTTTATTTTAAAGATAGCAGAACAATGTAACATCTTAAAGTTTGTACAGGAATATCCTCATTTTCATGAAAGTTATAGGAAACTGCTTTCTTTTTTTTTACTTTGATTTCTGGTTTTCATTGCCTATTTGTAGATTTGTGATGTGAGCTGGCTGGCTGTTATTAGAAATGTGATCTTTGTGTCTTTGAAAAGAAATGTGCCCTGCACAGCAACATGTACAAACTCCCCTCCCCCAAGGGGAAGGGCGAGCCCTGGCACCTTGTAACCTGTAAGGATTATATGGCTTTTGTTGTGATTGATTGGTTGGCTCCTCCTCAAGAAATGCTCCTGGTATGTGTTTTATGTTTTAACAGAGCCAGGGCTTTGCTGATCAGCACGTCACTCCCATGAAGACTTGGGCATGCTTTTGTGCATTTGCTCTTGTAGCCTGGGAGGCATATTTCAACACACTGTCCAGAATTGGCTAGAACATGCCTGTCACTCCCAGCTGACTCTGATGACGCTCTTGCCAACGTAGATTTACATCAACACCGTTCTTTACTGGCAAAGGCCCATTCAGACCATTCAGGGTGGCCCATTTAAAAGAGGCATAGCATCAATTTGAAAAAGGAATGCATTTTAAGAAATACACTGCACTGTTAAAAAACAACTACAGTCAGTTGAAGATTTTTCAAAGCGCATAACTATAATGAACGTCTTCCAAGAAGAGTTGTTGTTTGTTGTTGTTGTTTTCCCAGAAATTGTCTTAAGTCAGAACTTAAGAGGCTTTATCCTGAAACAACAATTTGTCTAGGGTAGATTTTCTCTGATTTCAGCATGCTGGACATGTAGGCATTCATAGTGTTATTTTCTCTATCCAAATAATTCTATCCTTATATTCATTAAAGAAAGTATGAGATCCAAGAACTATGAGCTGTATTATAATGTGAAATGCTTGTTACCTGCCCCTGAATTAGGTTTGAGAATTCAATGGGAATAATAGATTTTGCTCACAGCATGAAATCTTTTGGCATATGTCCATTCTGTTCTTTGACTCATCCTTGATATCCTAATAAATGTTTGGGATAGACATATTACTCAGATGTCTACAGACAGGAAACCAAGCACCCAGAAATAAAACCTGTTACCATAGCTATCCAGACAAAAATACAAACTGTCTTTGCTGTATTAAAGAAAAAGTCAGTATCCGTGGTATATAACCTGTGGTTAATATCGTTTTGACCCCACACTACTCACCCTTCATTGCCATCATATTAGGCTATTGCAAGTCATTATGGTAATAGATGTAACTGAATGGGTTCGAAATTCTACCCTTTCTCTCAGGACAACAAGCAGAATCTTCAATGACACATGCTTTGATCTGTCTGCTTTTAAATCTCTTAAGCAGGGAAGATCCAGCAGCTTCCTCAGAGGAGATTTCACAATCCTAATAAACTTCAGAATGATTTCTATATTTATGCTTGTTTAGACACATCCAAGTCTGTAAGGCTGTAAACCAGGGGCCACCTGAGAAGTTCAGGTCATCAGCTTTTTGCAGCTTCTTGCAGCCTTTTGCTGTACCCAAGAAGTATTATTGTCAACACCTAACAATAATGATGACCTTATAAAGTAACCCAAAGTTGTAGGCTGCTTTATAGAAACATTTAGAAATGTTGTACTCTGCTTTTTCCTCTGTTGTATTTTGTCCATGAGTGACACGATGGCTCTATGCTCCCATATACAGTGCAGGAGGACATAAAAGATGGGAAATTAAGTAAGACTCTTTCCTTATGATTTAACATAGGACATATATGCTAATGCAGCTGACCTGAGATACAACACTACAAAGAAGTGAATTTATGGCCCAATCAGATGCCAGGATTGTTCAGAAACTGAATTTGCATAAAAAGAGGATTATATCCCTAACACCACCTTATCTGACCTTTTCTGCTTGACTCAGACATATACTAGATATTGCAAATAAGGGAGACCATGGGACCTATGTTTCTTTGGGCTTGGCTTACTTCACTTAAGATATATATTCAAATGTTTTTTTTTCTTTCATGCGATTGTTTCTAACGCATTTATAATATTATTTCTTTGTTGCTTTTTATGGTCCTCCCTGGCAGTATAACCCGTGCTTTCACTGTATTTGATGTCGTATAATTTGTGGAGGGGAAGGGGAAAAACAAGTCGTTTAAATAGGGATACAGGTGGACCCATTACAACAATGAGAAGTACAAGTTGTCATGTCGAAAACGAACTTTACAACTTTGGTGGTGGTGGGGGAGTCAGGGGGAGGATGGGAAGGGATGGGAAGGAGAAACAAAGGAGGAGGCTACAATGCTTGATAAGAAATGTAATGGTTTTCTTGCCCATGTAAGTGTAACCCCTCTGTACGGTATTTTCACAATAAAATAAATAAATTTAAAAAAAGAGGATTATAAAAGGAACAATTGGTGGTATATTTGAATAGGTCATGACGCTTAAGTAAATTGGCACTAAACAAATTACATTAATCACTCCACTTACTGCATTCTGTCTGTCTGTCTGTTTGCCTGTCTGGTCTATGTCTGTGTTTTGCTCTGTTTCTGTGCTCACAAAGAAATACTGCTCATTATAGTTTTCACTGCCACACATCCTATCTCCTGAGTCCTATGTAGCAAAGTACTAGGCCAGGTTGCTAGAAGCATGATAATATAAGCAATGATTGAAGTGCTCAGTGGAAATAAATACACTAGCATCTGGAGTCTATTCAGCATGTTCATGAGCTTGTACAACGAGTCTGCTTCTGAAAGAATGGCCATCCCTCATGAGATGAGAAACTCCAGATTCGAAGTCTACAATTCTTACTTTCCCGGGCAAAACTCTTCTCCACTGACATGCCCTGAACTTCTGATCAGAAATCATGGCAGCAACCAACATGCATTGTGGTGCTGCCTTCAAAATGAGGAGGGAAAAGTGAGTCCCTGCATTCCCTTAACAGAAGGTAGCTGGCGAGACAAGCATGACTTGGACATTGCAAGTCATTTTCTGATCCAGCTAATGTTTAGCACAGAATGCAGGTTATTTTTTTTCTGATAATGTGATGTTTTAGGGCACTTAGTCAACATGTTCAGTACTTAGAAGTAATGTTCAGACGTTCTAGACCCTTTCCTTTCATTCTTCCATTTCAATAGTACAAAAAGCAGTATAAACCATAACCCTCTTATCAGAAAGTTATTATTATTTTCTTTTTTGCCATTCCTGGGGCTTGAACTCCTGGGGCCTGGATACTGTCCTGAGCTTCTTTGAGCTCAAGCTAGTACTCTACCACTTGAGGTTT
Source organism: Dipodomys ordii (assembly GCF_000151885.1). Classification (NCBI taxonomy): domain Eukaryota; kingdom Metazoa; phylum Chordata; class Mammalia; order Rodentia; family Heteromyidae; genus Dipodomys; species Dipodomys ordii. The sequence goes on from NW_012267299.1 coordinate 7,589,002, forward strand.
TTCTGAGTAGTTATTGGAGATAAGAATTTCACAGACTTTGCTTCCTGGGCTGGCTTCAAATCGGGATCCTCAGATCTCATCCTCCTGAGTAGCTAGGATTACAGGTGTGAGCCATTGGCACCCAGCTGGAAGTTACATTAAGAAGTTCTGTTTTTATAAGTATTTAGTAAGACAAGGAAAGAACAAAGTACATGTTTTTCAAGTTGTAGAATTACGGAAGTGTAGAATATGGTTCATTTCAACCATATTCATGATTGTGTCAGTATTAACAGAAGAAATTTTCTCCAGAAACACTCTAAAGAAAAATAGAATCATCATGGTATGTTTTCTATTAAAGCTATAGCAAAAATATTCAAAAGGATGTGATGTAACAGCAAGACCAATGTGCATTTGAAACATTTGTTCCAGACCTTGACCCTTCTGGAGAAAACCAACTTTATTAGTTCCCTGGGCAGCTATCACAATTGACCACAGCTTGATCTTCCACAGTTTTGGTAGGCAGAAGCGCAATAGCAAGTACTTCATTTGCTCCAAAGGCTCTAGAGGAGAATGTGTTTTATAGTTTGCACAGCTTCTAGTAGTTACCTGTTTCCTTCACTTTATCTGCTACAATTTCTGCTTCGGTCTTCATATGCCTTCTCCTCTGGGTATGTCTATTGTTCTACATGTTCTTTAAAGGATAATTGTCACTTGGATACTCCAAGATGATCTTAGGCAAGGTCTTTATGTAATTAATTGGCCAAGTCACTTTTCTAACCATCACTGGATATGGAAATGTCTTTTGGGGTGGGGGACCACAGTGTTGCCCTCTACAATGTCTAAAGATACACCTTGTTTTGAGAGTTGTACAGAAAACCACCCAGGCAGCTCATCCAGGTGCACAGGACTTTCTGACCACTCTCAGCATTCTGAGGGCTCCAGCTTGGATAGCTAAGACAATGGGGTTTCTAGAGGAGAAAAGACGAGAGAACATCAAATTCCTGTAAGTGGACAGCTGTTCTGATTCATGGATGTGCTGATGTTTCTTTTGAAAGGCTATGGAAAGGGATGAGAAAGAGAAAAAAGAGACTATGCTGTTTCCCTTGTATTCTCTGGATATATGGAGAAGCAAGAAGGGAAACTGTAGGCATAATAAGTTCAGAAAGGGGTATGGTGGATGCTTTCCCAGTGTTGTCTGGATGTGTGGTGTGAGTTTCAGTGACTACATTAGCATATTAAAATCATAAATGGGGCTATGTGTGTGCCTATAATCCCAGCATTAGGGAGGCTGAGGCAGGAGGATTGTGTAAGTTCTAGATTAGATAGAACACATAGCCAAATTGTTGTAAGGAAAACTAACTGTAGATGTTGATGGTAAAAATTCCTGTAGGAGGTAATCACATGTAAATCTCCACTTCCATCTCTGTTTTCAAATGACTCTCACCCAAAGCAACCATCTCCTATATGGTCTAGTATAGCCTCCAAAAATGCTTTTACATACCTTTTATTAATTATTAATAAGTTTTTATTGTGAAAATACAATACAGAGGGGTTACAATTACATGAGCAAGGTAATGAGTACATTTCTTATCAATCATTGTTGCCTCCTCCTTTGTTTCCCCTTCCCATCCAGGCCCTCCCATCTCCCCTCCCTACATATTTTATTAAATATAAATATAAATATACTAGTAATGTTCAATGAATTCTTCATCTGTATCAAAAACAGTGCCAAATATTTTCGTGAATTGCTTCTCTTATTTTTCACTACAAAACCTAAAGGAACTGGGTGCTGGTCATGCACACCTATAATTCTAGCTACTCAGGAGGCTTAGATCTGAGGGTCATGGTTTTAAGCTAATCTAGGAAGACAAATCCAAGAGACTCTTATCTCCAATTAAAAAATAAAAATTAGAAAAGGAGATGTGGCTCAAAACTGGCAGCCTTGAATAGAAAAAGCCAAGAATAAGACCCCAAGTTCAAGCCCTGGTATACACACACACACACACACACACACACACACACACACACACACACACACACACACACACACACACACAGCCCAAAGGATTTGTCTCCAAACTCCATTTCTACTGGTGGTCCTGGTCAAACTTCTATTAATTTTAAATATTAAGATGTGCATACCAATTGGCTTCCAAAATTTATTCAGTGTTTTTCACCCTTGTAAGCAGTATACTGGAGGACTATTCACTTTTCATAATTTCTCTTATTGGATACCTTTATTTTTCATCACCAATATGGATAGATTAATAATTTCTATTATTAAGTCACTATTTCTTCCTTCTCTGAGCTGTCAGTAGTATTGTTGGTATTCTAGTGAACATGAGTGTACAATACTTCTCTGAGGCACTATTTTCAGCTGTTTGGAGACTATACCTCAAAGTAGGATAGCTGCAATATGTAATAGTTGTATTTTTTTAATATTCTGGGAAACTCTGTACTGCATTGTAGTTTTACCATTTTATAATTATACCTATGATGCAGAAGTATTCCAATTTCTCTATGTTCTCACCAAGACTTGTTTTCTCTCTCTCTCTGTGTGTGTGTGTGTGTGTGTGTGTGTGTGTTTGTGGGTGTATATGTTTGATAGTGACTACCTATGAAAGGAATCTCATTGTAGTTTTTATTTCTCTGGTGATATTGAGAAACATTTTATCTCTTGTCCATTGAAATGTTTGTTTTTAATAATTTCTGAATGTAGTAAGATTCAGCAAATTTTTCCTCCACATGCCACATTTATATAGTATATTCAAAATGTAACTCCATTTTAAAACCATCTTATTTTCACATATCTTTTATTCTTCTTTTTTAAATAAATTTTTTATTGTGAAAATACTGTACAGAGGGGTTATAGTTACACGAGCAAGGTAAAGAGTACATTTCTTATCAAGCATTGTTTTAAGGTCTTTGTATTTGATTTTTCAATCCATCTATACTTTTTTTTATTAATATAAGGAATAGGGGAGGCTGAAAGTTAAGCTCAGTGGTCCAGTGCATGTTTCAGATGCCCTGTGTATGATCTCCATCCAACACCAAACAAAGCTGGTGGGTAGGATAAGGAAAGATACAGTTTGTTTTTATTCTGTCACTTCAGCCTCAGTTTGCAGAATGGTCACAAACAGGCTTGTAGGGTTTGAGCATTTTATTTTAGGTCACTTTGTTGTCAAGAGCCATGTCTGCCACACCTCCCTTTGCAGTCACTGCTCTGTGTACAGTGGTATTGTGTGAGAATTGTTTGCTTTTCCATAAGGGGTGAACTTCAGTTGGGGCAATCATTTAAATATTTGTAACATAGGCTTAAAATAGTTCCCTTCTTCCATTTACTGATCACTTTTTTTCCCAAGGAAGCATTAGCTGTATTTTTCATTATCATGCCTTTTGGAAGGAGCCAATAAAAAGAAACATTTTCAGTGCTAGGGAAGGGCAGACTGAGAGACTATTTCTAAACAGAACGATTCTCTGTTAAGATGTGCAAAGATGACAGGAGTTTTAAACAAGGAACAAAACTATGTACATTTGGACATTACCTAATTGAAATTCTTGGACTAAATTTAGAATCCCCGATAGTCCCGTACCTGGTACAGAGATAAAATCCTTCCCGACATGAAATGATCTTCCCATCTTGAGGCATGGATAAAAGACTAGAAGTTCAGGAATGGAGGCTGCTTATGGCTATATTACTTACTGAATAACTGCATTTTTTAACAGAGATTGGCCTTCTCATTTATTAAGTGGAGACAAATAACCTACATGAAAGTTTGAGAAGGTTGTCTTAGATGTGATAGAATGTGTACTTTGTATAAAGTTATATACTGAAAATGAGAATCAAGCTGGGCACCAGGGGCTCAAACCTGTAATCCTAGCTACTTGGGAGGCTGAGATCTGAGGATCATGGT
>NW_012267299.1:7592944-7620514 GCF_000151885.1 Dipodomys ordii
TGGGAGGCTGAGATCTGAGGATCATGGTTCAAAGCCAGCCTGGGCAGGAAAGTCTGTGAGACTCTTATCTCCAATAAACCACCAGAAAACCAGAAGTGGCACTATGGCTCAAGTGGTAGAGCACTCACCTTGAGCTGAAGAGCTGAGGGACAGGGCCCAGGACCAAGTTCAAGCCCCATGACTGATAAGAGGGGGGGGGGGGAAATCATTGCTACAATAATAATGTGGGAATCAGTCCTTTTAGTGAATGCATGTTATTTCTACGCATTACTGAATTAGCAAGTACAGACTCCTAGTCCCTCCTTGTATAAAATCCCATTAAGATATGAGGTCATTTGAAGCATTAAAAAACAAAAGCGCCTAGAGTAATAGTACCTGCTAAAAACCCAGCACTCAGGAGGCTAAAACAGGATTACAAATTCAAAGCCAGGCTAGGCTACATCAGGAGATCTTATTAATCATAAATAAAATACATGAATATAAATACATAAATAAACCTCAAAAGGTTACTCAAATAAACTATTTAAGTGACATACTGTTACAAAAATTGTATTGCCAGTTTTTCTTTTCATAGACTCTTATTTGTTTTACTATCTGTAAAAGTTTTTGTTTTTTTAAATAAGTTTTTTATTGTGAAAATACTGTACAGAGGGGTTAAAAATACATGAGCAAGGTAATGAGTACATTTCTTTTCAAGGATTGTTGCCTCCTTCTTTGTTTTTTCCATACCATCCCTTCTCTCCCACTGCCACAACTATACCCCTCCCCCATCATTATAAATTGTACATCTCATTGTTACAATGGGTCCACCTGTATCCCTATTTAAATCCCTATTTTGTTTTTTCCCTTCCCTTCCCCAAATTTACTGACATCAAATACAGTGAAAATAGGGGTTAAACCATGGGGGAGGGACATACAAAGCAACAAAAAAAATCACATGGTACCTTATAAAAGTTTTATGCACTACTTGAAGAATTTAATTTCAGGTGGATAGAAAGGAAAAACAAAGGAGGGGTAACAATGCTCAACAAGAAATGTACTCATTACCTTACTCATGTAACTGTAAACCCTCTATACAGCATCTTTACAATAAAATATTTTTTAAAAGAGAAAGGAAGAACATGGATATGCAAAGATGGGTCTTTTGAGGTGTTATTAGTAAGAAAATTGGTCATAACTTTCCTGTCATGAATGTAAATTTCATTCTTTCTTATGACTTGAAAGAAAAAATTTAATCAAATTCTTTAAAAGAAAATATGTGATTTTAAAACTAATATCTACAGAGTCTTCTCAGGACAAGTATAAAGCCAGAGTTGCTCACTTTTTTATGATATATATATATATGTATATATGTATGTATACACATACGTATGTTTGTGTGTGTGTGTGTGTGTGTGTGTGTGTGTGTGTGTGTGTGTCAGATGAAGGGCTTGAACTCAGTGTCTGGGTACTGCTCCAGAGCTCTTTTGCTCAAGGCTATGCTCTACCACTCTGAGCCAGAGCCATTTTCATTTATTTGGTGGTTAATTGGAGCTAAGAATCTCACGGATTTTCCTGCTCAGGCTGGCTTTGAACTGCAGTCCTCAGATCTCAGCTTCCTGAGTAGCTAGGATTACAGGAGTAAGCCACCAGCACCCAGCTGAACTATATTATTCTGAAACACCAAAGTGTTCATAATGCAATTATAGTTAATATATTAAGGGCTCTCTCAACCACTGAGTTTTCTTCTTATTTTAATAGTAACTTTAGGAATATATTTAATATGAATTTACTGCCTGGAAAAGTAGTTAAAAAGTGAAAAGGAAAGGAATAAAGTGAAAGAAGAGAAAAGAGAAACTGTATGACCCCTGCTTAGTGACATGCAGACAAATAACAGATCATCTTGAGTTTTGACTAGATGAGAAACGGAGGTGCAGAGTGGTACAGAAGAGCCCTAGGCCACACAGCATGGTCAGAATGAGATCTAGACACTGCTTATCTAATACAACAACTAGCCAAGCCAAAGCTCTTTAAGTATGCAGTGAGAAGGAGATTGGAGAGATTTTTTTTTCATTTATTCAGTCTCCCTGTTCAGGAGGAAATTGGTTTATTTTTCTATCCTTCTTGTTATATTTTTCTCTTCTTTGCAGCCTATATGCCTTGAATGTAAGAAGTTATATAGAAATGATTATTAAATCATCTATCTTTTTAAAAAGTTTTTTTTATTTGAAAATGCTAAAAATCAGAGGGGTTGCAGTTACATAAATCAGGCACAGACCTGTGGCATTGCTTCTTCTCTGCTAATATACACAGAGGCTCGATTTTCAAAGATGTAAAAGTATGTGTTGAGTAGTTGATGTCTAAAAAAACTTTCCAGTGCAAAGTGCTGTGCTCACCCACCTGAATAATTCTGTAAGGATGTCTGAGCAGCATGTCATTTGGTTCTTAGCTGAAGGCATATTTTCCTCAAAATCAAAAGACAAGGGTATCTGAAATTCAAGTGTACTATTTGTCTATATTTTCATCTATAGAATTCTATAGCCTATTTGAAATCTTCTATTTATTTATTCATCTAAAACTTCATATGGAACAATAAAAGACCCTGAATAGCAAAATGATCCTTAACAGAAAGAACAGTGCTGGAGAAATATCAATACCAAATCTCAAACTCTACTACAAAGCCATAGTAATCAAAACAGCTTGGTATTGGCACAAGAACAGACCTGAGGACCAATGGAATAGAACTGAAAAACCCAGAAATGAACCTACAGACCTATAGCCACCTAATCTTCGATAAGGGAGCTAAAAAAATAGAATGGAAGAAAGACAGCCTCTTCAGTAAATGCTGCTGGCAAAATTGGTTATTCATTTGTTTCTTTTTGACTACAGATTTTACTGCCTGTCAGTATTTCTTTTTGAGATATTCTGTTATTGTTCATGGATACATTGCATAGCTTCCTCTCTTTAAAGTTGTGAATTCTTGTAGGATTTTAATCTCTTATGTAATTGTAGAAAGGAATTGCCATTCAACAAAGCAGTTTATGAATACAACGTATCTTGATCAATGTCATCCCTTTCATCGTTTTTTTCCCATCCCACCCAACTCCACCTTTTCCCTTACTTTTCTTAATTTTGTAGCATATGCATTGAATTTTATGATTGCATATTCCCCTTCTTCCTCTCTTCATTCATCTCCTAGATCTCAATACCATCCCTTTTGATACCTTCCTAGGGAATTACCTTGTTTGAATTCTCCCCTGAATCTACCGTATTTCAGTTAACATACATATATATACTTAGATACCAAACTGTTCATTTATATATGTATAAATTCTAAGTTCCACTTATGTCTGAGACAAGCAGAAAAGGTCAGATAAGTTGATGTTAGGCAAAATGAACCCCAAGATAAGGACACAGGTTTTTTTTCTTTCTTGCTATTGTTTCTAATGTATTAATAAGGTGATTTTTTTGTTGCTTTGTATGTCCCTCCCCCATGGTATAACCCCTGTTTTCACTGTATTTGATGTTGGTATAATTTGGGGAGGGGAAGGGAAAAACAAATTGTTTAAATAGGGATACAGGTGGACCCACTGCAACAATGAGCTATACAAGATGCTATGTTGAAAAATGAACTTTACAACTTTGGCCAGGTGAGGGGGGAGTGTAGTCATGGAGATGGGAGGGCAGGGATGGTAGGGGAAAAACAAAAGAGGAGGCAACAATGCTTGATGAGAAATGTGCTTATTAGCTTGCTCATGTAATTGTAACCCCTCTGCACGGTATTTTCACAATAAAAAACTTATTAAAAATTCTACTTATGATTTTTAAAATGCATCATTTGTCTCTAAGAGCTGACTTACTTCACTTAATAAGTTTCCAGGTCCTTCTTTCAAGTGGATGAGTACAATTACATCGTGTATATGTACCACATGTTCTTGATTTATTGGTGCCTTGAAAGGCATCTGGGTGGGATTCCATGCCTTTATTGTGGTGAATAGAGTGGCGATGAATGCATCTGTACTGGTGGCTTTACTGTATCCTAGTTGTAATCTCTTGGATAAATACCCAAGAGTGAGACTTGCTGCATCATAGGGTTCTATCTTTAGTTTTGGAGGATCATCCACACTGCTTTCCATAGCAGTTGAACAAGTTTACAATCCCACCAACAGTGTACTAGGGCTTCTTTTTGACTACACCATCACCAGAATCTGTTATTGTTTTTTTTCGTGATGGTCATTCTAATTGGGGTGAGGTGGAATCTCAGCATTGTTTTGATTTGCATTTCCTTTATGGCCACAGATGTTGAACATTTCTTCATGTGTCTGTTGGCCATTTTCACTTCTTTGGAAAGAAGCCTCTATTTAGCTTGTTTGCCCATTTAATAATTGGGTTGTCAGTTCTTTGAGGGTTTAGTTTCTTAAGCTCTCTGTGTATTCTAGCAGTGTCCTCTGTCTGATGTATAGCTGGCAAATCTCTCCCATTATTGAAACATTGTAAAAGAAAGGAAGCCGGGCACTAGTGGTTCACGCCTGTAATCCTAGTTAGTCAGGAAGCTGAGATATGAGGATTGTGGTTCAAAGCCAGCCTGGGCAGGAAAGTCCATGAGACTCTTATCTCGAATTAACTACTAGAAAACCAGAAGTGGCACTGTGCTCAAGTGGTAGAGCACTCACCTTGAGCTGAAGAGCTCAGGGACAGAACACAAACCCAGAGTTAAAGCCCCACGACTGGAAAAGAAAAAGAAAAAAGAAATTTACATATTGTTTACAGACTAATCCATCATATTTTCTTGTAATGTTTTGTATTTTAGAATGAAATATCAGATGAATGTTTTTCTATACACCTAGAAATAGATTATTTGATAATTATTGAAGATACGTTACTTGATATATATTGCTAGAAGACTATGGTAATTAGAAAGTGCAGACTAATAATAATTTTATATACCTAACACCAAAGCTGGCCAATAAGCATTAAGGCACCAAATGATTTATGGATGAATTCATTATTTAGTTGCCAAGTACTCATATAATATCATATTTCTGTTCCTTATAAATTACTGTTATAGATATTTTTCTAAGTGATCCACTAGTTCTAGATAGTATATAAAGTATTTTAAAATGCAATTGTACCATGTCAAAATATTTACTTTGCTTGATTAAATTCATAGTTACAAATAATAAAGTGATAATCATACATCTGCTACTTATTAAGTAGTTATATCACACTATTTGTATCACCCTATAAACTCCTATAATATATTTTTATATTCCTACTTTTTATTTAGCCATCTTCTTTACTATTGAAGATCGATACTTTCTACTGATCTGAAGCATCTTTGAAGATCAGTCCCTGATTGTTGCTTCAGGAGGGATTCCTAGAAATAAGAATCTTGGAATTATATAATATGTTTTAAACAGACATTGTGATCTGCTTTTCAGAAGCTATTAACAATGTGCCTATTGTGTATTATTATGATACTGTATCCATGTATCATTCTAAGTTTTTATGGTTTTACAGTTAAAATTTTTTCAAATGAAAAGGTTGAAAAACAATACTTGCTCCAACTGATTAATCATGAGGCTGCAAAATTTGTATGTGTACCTAAGAATTTCCTACTTTAAAAAAATTATATGTTAATATCTTATTAGCCTAACAGTACACTAGCCTGCCTTCCTTTCTTTTCCTTCTGGCACAAATATTTTTCTGTTTGTTACTTATCATCTACATTAAAAATTAATTTTTGACACAAAACTGTAGTTAAACGAATGACTTTTAAGAAATTCACCTGCCTCATTCATTCACAGGAAAACTTTCCAATTCAATTAAAATTCATCTTCATTTTCTCCTAGTTTTTTTAAACCACATTGGTTCAATTATTGAAAATAATTGAAATTGGTTCAAAATTCCTTTCATGCTATACCATTTCATGTTATACATGCCATTTTATGTTATACCATGTTGATTTAAGTCGATTAAAATGAAAAATATGATTCAGAAATGTGCATCATTTGGAATGAACATGAACAGTCATGAACAGTATTATTTTGAATACTGAAGAATGTGGTTAGTTTTATGATACACTTGAATAAAACATATTTTGCAATTTTATCTTGAAAAATGATTAACTATTTCTGGCTTATTAAAGTGCAAATGGTATTGTAACAATGTATGTGCTACTGAACTGAAGTAGGAAAACATCAAACATGCACTGGGACCCCTGTGTCCTTTAACTCTGTGTTGTTCCCTTCCTGCCCAAAGGTAGACACTATTAAGTGTTCCTTTCTCCAGAGCTTGCTATTTCTTACCCCCACCCTCGCATGTACTCAGAAACAATGGATTCGGTTTTTAGTTCAAAAATCTAATAACCATGACTTTTATCCTTGATTGTAATTAATGAATGTTACTAATACATTTAATTATAATGAGAAAATAATGTTATGCCATTTTGTTATGCCTCTTCTTTTCAAGGAGGTTCTTTTTGTGTTCTAATGTTGCCATTTTTGTATTTCCTTTCCTTGTGTTCTTTGAATCTAACAACATAATATCTTATGACAAAAATTTTGCACAACAATGTCAGCATCTTTCCCACATATGACTCATCTTCTGTGTAAAACTGAGATATTTACTTGAACAATTTTGGTGCCATGAGTTTTGTTTGATATATGTTGATATTTGAAGGATGGCTACATTTTAAAAAGCAGATTTTGTCAAATATATTCTTTTCCCAGAAGAATATTTTAATGTGTTGGCTTTATGTTACACTATCAAATTCACCAGCCTGGATTGCAAACAATGTTATAAGGAACTAGCTGCTATTGTATAAATGCAGTTCATTTGTAAAAGGGGATTTCATAAAGTATAAAAATACTAAATTGTTTCTTAATGATTTCTAATTGTTGTGAAAATATCTGCATTTATTTTCACATAACACTATACATGTATTACATTAAAATTTGTTGACAGGGATTTTTTTCTCATTACTAAGGTAAAATTTTTGTATTAAGCATTTGAAAGCTGCTAAAAATTAGAAATAAAAATTTAAAACAATTACCCTGTTATCTATGAAATGAATATTATCCAAATGCTAGAAATTTAAAATATCTCCAGCTTTTACCTGATATAATTATTGCTACCATTTTTATTTTATTGCCATATTATTAACTTGTATGGTATTAATTGCTTCCTTTATGATTTCTGCAACATTTTCTCATGTTACCATCAAAAGAATTTATATCAAGTTGTAATATTCCAATAAGATTTCATCACTTAAACTACACTGAAAAAATGATTCTATAAAAATACCTTTTAGATGGTCTAAAACATGATATAAATATTATTTTATTAAGGATTACTTTTTTCCATTTGTTGATTTATTCTCTATAGCTTTTTTTATTTCCCTAGACCTGAGCACTGAACCCAGAGCCAGCCTTGGTTTATTCTCTGTAATTACATTAACTCTCTACTAAAACCTTTTCAACATCTACTGAAAGATGTTAATCATCAGTTGTTTTTTTTTCTTATGCCTGTGTATTATCCTATCAGTTTGGCTCTGTTTTATTTTGATGTTTTCCAAATTATAACTTTATGTTTTTTATACCAATACTTATAGCAGGTTCTTATATTTAAAAAACTAAATATATTATATAGATTATACTTTCTGAATAACATAAAATATATTGTTTCTCTATCATGTACCACAGAGCATTTTAGCCCTTGAAAGGACTAGGTGCCAGTGGCTCACACCTGTAATCCTATATACTACAGAGGCTGAAATCTGAGAATTATAGTTCAAAACCAGTGTGGGCAGACAAATCTGAGAAACGCTTATCTCGATTAAACAGCAAAAAGTCAGAACTGGAGGAATGGATCAAGTAGTAAAGTGTCAGACTTAAATGGAAGAATCAAGCAGGAGCTCAAGAGCCCAAGTTCAAAATTCAATACTGCATGAACACATGCACAGAGAGAGAGACAGAGACAGAGACAGAGACAGACAGACAGACAGACAGAGACAGAGAGAGACACAGAGAGAGATTATAATGGGACTAAAACATCCCCATTACCTAGTATCACTGGATTAATTTACTGTAGTTTTCCTATGTTTAGACAGGTACGGACACATAGTGCTTATTGTATATGTCACAGCAGCAGGAGTGTTCTGTATGCAGCATGCTGTGTAGGCATGTAACTTAGAGGAATAGGCCATGCCCTGAGTCTGGTCCTGTCCTAGTCTCTGCCTTCTCAGGTATGTGAGTATAGTCTATGATGTTTGCATGTTGGTGAAATCACCTGATGCCATATTGCTAAAACCAATCCTTCTTATTAAGAGAAAGTTTTAATAAATCCTTTTATTTCTTAAAATTTAAGATTTTTAAAATTTGAGATACAGAGATCCTTCTCAAGACTTACCACTTAGAATGTGTTTTATTGTATTTAATGAGATAATTTAGAATGTGATCTTTGAAGTACAAATTCTGAATACAACTAAAAGAAAACAAAATCATTCCATGGCTTGTGGATATCAGTGATCATTTTCTTATATTCACGTCAAGCCTAATGTGCTAGTTTGTTTATGACGGTGACTCATGATTTTAAGATTTATACTTTATCGTGACAACAAAATCTATGATATATAGATGGGATCTGTACTCAGATATTTCATTGGCGTTCAAGTGAGTGACGTTTATTTTTCTCTTCAAAATTTTGGGTGAGGCCTGTTGATAGTTTTTTACTTTAAAACAAATATACTATGGGCAATGAATAAATCAGATTTTTCTGAGAAACTGTTGCCTAAGACTTCAATATAGGATTCATGGGGTTTGGAGAATTTTGTGAGTAGGATTCTTATGGAAATAAGCATTTGCTATTAAGGCTTTCACCATGGAACATCACAGAGTTTGTGCTCTTTGGGGTTCTGTAAAGCCAGCTAGATATACAATCCAACATTATAGTCTAGACTTCCATAAACCTGGGATTAAATTACTTTGATGAATTTCTGTCCAGTTGTAAAACTCTTATCTATTCTTCGCATATCTCTAACCTTTTGATTATATTTTTTGTTTATGTTTTGAGCTGTGAGAAGAGGCTGGGCATGGTGGTGCATGCTTATAATCACAGCATTCAGAAGAGTGATCTAGGAGGGTTGTACCTTCAAGGACAGCATAGGCTACACAAGGAGACCCTGTCTCAAAAATTAAAAACAAACAAAAAAGCAAAAAAACAACAACCAGTAAATGAAAAAAGGCAGTGAGGAGGAAATGGAAGAGGAGAGAGACAGGACAATAAGAAGGGGAAGAGGAATATGAAGAGGAGTAAAAAGTCTTAAGTTATTGATTATGAATTGGCAATGAATTAGTACATGGAATTATCTCCATAGCTTTCTTTCTTTCTTGCCACTCTTTTCATATCTATTCAAACAATAACTGATTTAAAATACCTTATTTAATTTGTGAGATATTTGACTATTTTGAAAAGTTTCATTTCTCAAGCCACAAGGAGGTCACAGACCACAAAATCAAAACAGCCTTTCTTTCTGAGCCTGGCTCAATAATGCCACACTTGTAATAAATCTTCCTTGAATGAATATAGTTCTGTTATAAATTCTAATAGCACATACATATAAGGAGGTAAACTAGTTGTATACCTTAAAATTTGTATGTACTTTTCTATACATACAAAAGTTCAATATCAGATAAAGTATAGCATCAATTCTTTTGATCCTGTTGTAGTGAATAGAATATGTTTTTTCCTCCTGGTTATTTCTTTAAACCATAAGCCTTAGGTTGAAAAAAAAGAATGTTCTTAAAATCATTGTCTGATGGAATGTCCTATTTTCTAATGCTTCATCTGCCAAGTTCCTTGAGGAAAAATAATAGTTCTTTAATAGAAGTAAAGGTCAGCTACACAGTTGATGATTAGTAACTAGATTTGGAGTAATGAATTGATCAAGAATCAGAGAGATGGATTTTGATAGATGTCATAGTAAAAAGGAGAACATTTGAAGCACATGGACAAGTAAAGTCAAAAGGCAAGGAAAGTTTATACATACATTGTCTGTATGTATAATGCATATAAATTTATATACCATTTACATATTAATAGCCATAATAAGAATATACAATAGATATAATACACTGTATATCTTTAAATTTATAATTTATTATATATATATGTGTGTGTGTGTCTCTGGGAGAATGTTTTCCTCATTAGATCACCAAATTGAAAGGAGGTTAGTTTATTTCACTGGATGGAAAGTTATAATTTCCTGGTCTGTGATTATGAAAGTCCATAAAAATTCCCTATTTTGATTAGTGTACATGTACTCTTTAATTTATTTACTTAAATTTGGGTAATTCTTTCTGACATACTTGGGAAGTGATTGTCAATAGAGGAGTCTAAAAATATGATTTCAGCATTTAAACTTTAATGAAACTGATATAAATTTAATATAAAATATTTGTGCATAAATACCTACAAAGGCTGAAAGACACAAATTTAAAAGAGAAAGGAAGGGGAGAAGAAGAAGGAGGAGGAGGAGGAGGAGAAGGAAGACTAAATAATGTTATAGATACTATTTCTGTTCAAAAAAGATAAAATAGAGAGTTAGGAGTAAGCTGACATTTCAATATTTGGGCTCTAATAAAATAGTAATTTTATTCACAACACACCTAAGTTAAGATTTCAACGTTTTAACTCAGTGGATAACATCTCTATCTATTTGATTATAAATAGAAAATACAGAAGGAAATAAATCTAATCTTAAATATATTCAGGCTTTTTTTTTCTTTTTTCTTTTCTTTCTTGTTGGCCATGGAGCCTGAACTCTGGGCCTGGGCACTGTCCCTCAGCTCTTCAGCTCAAAGCTAGCGCTCTACCACTTGAGCCACAGCACCACTTCGGCTTTTTCTGCTTATGTGGTGCTGACGAATCGAACCCAGAGCCTCATGCGTGCAAGGCAAGCGCACCACTGAGCTACCTTCCCAGTCCCAGACTTACTTTTTTAAAACAAGTCTATCCTTATTGGAGGAAGGTATTGAAATTGATTATAGTGTATCTCACCACTTTGTTTTCTCTGACCACTGTCTTCTGAAAAGAAGTTAACCTTCTAAGCCCTTGACAATCCTGATTCTACCCTACCTATCGGAGAGTTTGTCTCATCTTTTTGCATGGCTCTCATCTCAAAAGAATTACTTTTGAACTTTCCTTGCCTTTTGATTTTACTTCCCCATGTGTTTCAAATGTTTTCCTTTTTACTATGTCATCTATCAAAATCCATCCCTCTGATTCTTGATCAATTCATTACTCCAACTCTAGTTACTAATCATCGACTATGTAGCTGACCTTTACATCTATTAAAGAACTATTATTTTTCCTCGAGGAACTTAGCACACAAAGCATTGGAAAATAGGACAAATCTTCATTTTTCCTGAAATATCCATTGTGTCATTTCTAACTCTATTCAACAGAACCCTACTCATCATTCTAGAAGATGTATAAATCATTAAGTAGATACCATCACTGGGTCTGTGGAATGGATTTACTTAACTCAGATCCATGCAAAAAGGCACTTAATAAATATTAAATGCTGTCAATTCTCAATTATTCATGTGTATTCTGTTCATATTGGAGCCATGATATTACTGTAAAGGTCATATTTACATAATGAATGATTCTGTCTATTTTGTTGACAAAAATATGTTCTTGGTTTGCATTCATCTAACAGGAATTAGAAGTCAAGTCTCTCTCAACCAATTTTATTATTTAATTACCATATGTTTCCCTTTACTATCTCAGGCAGAAAGCAAGGATTTTGCTTTTAGCTGCTTTGCCTTGGTGTGAAAGATGATACTCTCATGTCCAGAATTTAATAGGAGCACAGGGGAAAAACTAATTCTGGAATTTGATCTGAAAGGTCAGACATTTCCATTCTTTCTTCAATCAGTTAAGTTGTGAAGTAAGTCATTCAGTGAATTAAATGACACAAATATGTGAACACACACACACAGAGGTACACACACACACACACACACACAGGTACACACACACACAAACAAATCTTCCCAATGAAAACAGAGACCTTTGGCTAGGGAAAATATGCCTTCCTCTTTGTTTCTTTTCTGAGTCTATTTCTTTATCTCTTGACATTTGAAATATACAGCACAATTTGATAATCAATAAAATAATAAAATATGGCTTTTTCTAAAAATATTAACACAGATTAAGATACAGGCTTTTAAACCAGGATGGGTTAGACATACAATTTATATTTAATCCTAGGATAAAATCAAGTAGAGAAAGAGGAGATACATTTTACTGCAGCTCACACTGTAACAGAGAAATAAATGTTAGCAGAGAAATAAATGTAAAGAATGTGGACATACAAATAAATAATGCATACCCATTATTAATAGTCATTATTAAATGTAGAGAATGAGGAATATAAATAAATAGTGCATAGTCATTACTTTGAAATTAACAGGGGATATTTTGACAATCATGGACTGTCCAGCAGGACCTGCTGCAGTCTTTGCGCAGCAATGACCTGTCTGCTTAGGTTTTGAAGATTGTCAGCAATTTTATTCATTCTGTCAGCATTTGCAGTGACAAGAAGTGGGATTAACTCAGTGTATTCATGGTGGATAAAACATTTTGTGCACATTAGCATGACAACTGACACTCACACAATACAGGAACAGTTTTCAATTTTAATGCATTTTACACCAACAAAATTATCAGTTTAGGACAGGAAGAAAGAACTGGAATCGACATACAAATATTTCTACCTTTTGCAATTTATAAGTTACATACTTTGTGTATGTTTACTTTAAAACTGATTCGTAGAGAAAGAATTGACTGAAAGATTACTCCCAGTAAAAGCTAAATTAATATTTCTTCAAGTAATGAATATTAAAAAGAAGGCACTTTTCTGAATTACTACAGCCTGACACAATTTCTTTAGAATGATCATATTTTAAAAAGCATGGCAGGTGTACTTGAAAGTCTTTACTGCAAAATAATGTTGGGGGGGGAGTTCTATCTTCTAGCAATAAATACATTCTCCTATAAGTAACAGAACTAGCAGCATTTTTAGCCACCAAAAGATGTATTTGTATTGCACAAAAGGATGTTTGGAGGCAGCAGTGTTGTTTTTCGCTTTCAGTCTTTAACAGACTGACCTGACCTGTGCTTCCTCAGGATCATGAGTTGTGTGGCTTCTGTTAAGTTAACACCTCACCTCATTCTAAATTAGGTGAAGAAGGCAGATGGAAAGGAATCAGGAAGTTATGATGTCTGTGTCAGGGAAGCAAGACTTTCCCCTAATAGCACTTAGCTTATTTTTCTTTGCTCCTAACTTCAGGGAAGGTTTGGAGTTTGTGTATTTGAATGTACATATTACTAGGTGAACAGCATAAGGATGTGTATGTGAAAATGTATAGTGGACTTATAATTAACATATCATTCACTGTCATATGGCTCAGTGGAAACAGATACGTTTGCTGTGACTGGATAAATGCTTAAGGAAAAGCAATAGAATGTGAGTTTTGATCAACCAGATTATATACTACCTGTACACAACTATATTAACAATCTCATATAGGAAAAGGCTAAATCCACATTAATAAATTAGCCACTTTTTGTGTGGTTAATGCTTTCATTTCCTTTGTTTCATAGACAAACCAGTCTTGCATAACTCACACAATGTCTTTGGGGCACATGACTTTCTCAAATAATTGAAAGGCAGCCTCTCTGGTCTTTAATTCACTGTGATCCTGTTTTATCAAGCAGCACAGAAACTCTGAAAGCAGCAGAAAATATCAAACGGCCAGATTTGGAAGCTATTTATAGCTGACTTAAAATTGAAAAGGGAGAATGAGGGAATCTCTGATTAACATCACACGTCAATCCCCTTCTGCTCTGAAATAGCTTAGTAAGTGAATTTCAAAGTTGGAGCTTGTTTAAATGATGAATGTTGCAACTCTGTACTATTCTTCAATGCAGTGCCTATCAACCATTGCTTTGTTCCACTTCTTCCTTTTGTTTCTTTTTGTTTTAAAATTAACACATTCCCTATGCTTTATTTTATTTTAGATTTTAAATTTTTTTATTGTAAAGGTGATATATATATATATATATATATATAATATAGTTACTTATATAATGACAGTTACACAAGTCAGGTAACGAGTACATTTCCTTTTGAACAGTGTCACCCCCTCCCTCATTTTCTCACAGTTTTTTTCCCTCCCAACCCTGTTCTCTTTCAAGTTGTAAGGTTCATTTCCAACATAGTGTCTAGTGGGTGTCACTGCTGAATTGGTTCACCCTTTGTCCCACCATTTCTGTGCTTCCCCTACCCCCAATCAGATAAACTTATATACAAGACAAAGGGTACAGAAATCAAAAGCAGCAACAGAAGGGAATCTTCTCAGGGATGGAGGATGGCAGAAGCTTCTCCTCAGCAGCTCCCTCATGTCTGAAGGTTTGTTTGTTTTTTTTCTGCTGAGAATGAATTACTTTACTAGCCCTGTAATATCATTTACCTTAGGAAATATTGCCCTAGACTGAAGTTCACTCTTAGAATTGCAATCTAAAATGTGTGCATTTTATGTTGCTGTTATCTTCCTAAACACTTGAAGTATGAAGCTGAAGGATTCCTCATCCTACTTTATAATCAGACTTCAATAGCGTCGGTAGCTATAATTGTGACAAACGGATGTGTCATGAAGGTGTAGAGCCTGCCATCTGAGTGCATCCCAGAGGGCATAATAAATTGGTCTCAAAGCGGTGGCTGCATCCAGAGAAGTCAAGTGGAAGTACCTGCTTTACCTGTAGACAGCAGAAACCCCAATGTTTGACTTCTTTGCTGAAGAAGCATAAATTCTTGTCTTTCAACTTTGTTTCCATTTTGCTCGCAAAGAAGCTGTTCTGTTTTTCCTCTGTGGAGAATCCAGACATCAGCCCCTGTGATATGCAAAAGGATAAGGAGTGACTGACCATTACCAGAGACCACAGTTCAGTTTTATTTACCATAGATCACAGGGAGTGGAACATGGGAAGCCTTGCAAAAGATGTCTTTGTTATTTTACCAAGTAGATTTTCTCTTCACCCAGCATCCTCCTTGTGTTTCTACTCCTAGCTCATTCTCAGAGGTGAATAAATCTTTTTTGCTAAAATATATAGATTAAATGACTGTAACATTAATGTTTTGCTTTGCTCAAAATCCCTACCTTTGTACCTGGACTAAAAATTGAAAAGTAAAGGGGACAGAGAACCCCATTCTTGCCCACATAAACAAAAGGTAAGCTAGATGCTTCTGGCTCACTCACACCTAGCGTCTGATACTACTACTACTACTACTACTACTACCACCACTACCACTACCACTACCACTACCACTACTACTACTACTAGCAATGCTAGAGGATTAGATCTGAGGATAGGGGCGCATAACCAGCAAGGGCAAGAAGTCCATGAGACGCTTATCTTCAATCAACTACCATTAAAAAAAGACACCACAGAAGTAGAGGTTGGCTCAAGTGGTATAGCACCAGCCTCAAGCAAAAAAAAAAGTCAGTGCCTGAGTCCTGAACTCAAGCCTCAGTTCTGGCACAAAAAATAGAAAACAAACACAACCAAGAATTCGCCAATTTTATAATATAGAATCCCAAATCGTATTACCAATGTATGTGGTTTACTGCAAAAACTAACTGCCTAATGATGCAAACACTAAGGAAGATCAGCTCTTGCCTTTCCCCAATATCTAGAGACTAGGATTAGTGGACATTTTGCCATTGTTACCATTTATCTTCCATCATTGACCTTGGAGACATCTTTATTCCATATAACTGAACTGGAAAAAGAGCTCCAAGCACTCTAGACAGAATCATGTGACCATAACTGCAATACTGAGAAAAATGAAATCTAACCATGCGCCCAAGAAGTAAAAGATTTTGCTGAGCAGTTACCTCTATAGTCATATCCAGGGAAACAAAGAAGCTAAAAGTCATATCCAAAGTAATATAAATGATACCAGGTCTTCTGAAAATTCCACGCTTACCTGAAACAAATACATGTCTCCCAAGATTTTTAAGTCCTTGTCAAAATGACACTGGAAAATGATAGTATTTTTAAAATGCTTGTCTTCAAATTGACATCTTAATCAAAACCAAACATATGGAATCAGATGATATTCTACCTAACAAAGATCTGAAAAACACTGTATTTTTAGCTACAATGTTTTGAAATGTTAATATGTATTCTAAATCTCATTCCCATCTTATTTTATTCCTGGAATCTTCCTAGGTTTAGAAAAACCATCAATTTTCTTATATTAAAAACTGCTGAAAGTTTGCATTTAAGTAATTGCTTTTATTGACATTAAGAACACATTTTTATTGTAACTGTATTATAGCATGATGTGCATGCAAAAACATTTACAGATTGTAAGTATACAGTTTCACATGCTCATGTAACCAGTGTAACTGTATTATAGCATAATATGCATGCAGAAACATTTACAGATTGTAAGTATACAGTTCCACATGTTCATGTAACTCTGTATTATAGCATAATGT
The DNA here is from genome assembly GCF_000151885.1 of Dipodomys ordii. Classification (NCBI taxonomy): domain Eukaryota; kingdom Metazoa; phylum Chordata; class Mammalia; order Rodentia; family Heteromyidae; genus Dipodomys; species Dipodomys ordii. Next base: position 7,609,498 of record NW_012267299.1, read on the forward strand.
GCATGCAGAAACATTTACAGATTGTAAGTATACAGTTCCACATGTTCATGTAAGCAGTGTAACTCTGTATCATAGCATAATTTACATGCAGAAACATTTACAGATTGTAAGTATACAGTTCCACATGCTCATGTAACCAGATTCTGGGTCAAGAAGCAGAACATTACAATCCCACACACACCACCCAAGCTCTCCTAATTCTTCTCTTCTCTCCCAGATACTTCCTCCTCCTCTCGCGAGTTGTCAGCTTCTCACTTCTATCAGCACAGGGAAATTTGGCTTCTACTCTACATCCTCTGGTTAGACTCATGTAATATTACTTTCTTAAGAATAATTTCCTCTTTTTATTCAATATTTATTTGTATAATCATCCATATTCCATAGAATGATAAGACTAAAATGTATTTATTCATTTTACTGTTAACTGGCCTTTGGGCAGTCTCTGTGTTTGCAACCATGGCAAGTACTGCTTCTTTAAATATTCTAGACTATCCTTTGTTTTTAGGCTAACACATTTCTGTGGAGTATAACAAGAATTCCTGGCCTGCACAGCTTTAATAGAGACTGCCAGCTTTACAGTGGGAGAAAATCAATATCTGTGATTTATGATTAAAATATGAAAAAGAGATCAAAATTTTGCCTAAAAATAGAACAGAACTCAGCTCTTCTCTTTTCAGATTCCCAACCTCAGTTTTCAGTGAGAAAGGACATTTTCTAAACAGAATGTTAGTATTTCTTGCTTTCTGCTTTATACATACTCTAAAATACATATAAGTTCAAAATAAAAACAGTAATTTTTGTGACAGGGATTGGTGTGCTCAATTGAACTATATTGCAGTAGCCTCTCAAATGGTTTGGCTTGTGCTCTTATTATTAATTTTCCCCAAATCTGTTAGCTTTATGATAATTATCTGCAAGTTTTACTAATTAAGAAAATTTTCCTTTGTGGCTATTTCATTGTTTTCCTATTTCTCCATAATTATCAGGGTTTAACAGAATGTTAAATTTTATTTAGTAGTGACTCCTTTGTGATATTTTTAGCATGCTTTTTCTGTTGAAAATACTACTGTGTTGTGTAATGTATCTACAAATACTCTGATGTTTGTCCCAATACTTCTAACTTCACATTGAATATAAAACTAAAGTCAGTGGTGGCTCATGCCTGTAATCCTAGCTACTTAGGAGGCTGAGATCTGAGGATCACGGTTCAAAGCCAGCCAAAGTCCATGAAACTTTTATCTCCAATAAACCACCAGAAAACCGGAAGTGGCACTGTAGCTCAAGTGGTAGAGCGCTAGCCTTGAGCTGAAGAGCTGAGGGACAGTGCCCAGACCCAGAGTTCATGGCCCACAACCGACAAAAACAAAAACAAAAACTAAAGTCAATATAGCTGCAGTGACGTAGGAAAACATATTAAGGTATAGATACAGACGTGTAGATAAGGTGATATAAATATCTCTCTCAGCATTGTGGAGTAAATATAGATGAGTCAACATGGAGTTTTCTAGATACACCTTCAAATGCACTTCCATATCTAATGATAATTAAAATATACCCAGGCAAAAAAGTAAACATATAATGTTTCTATTAGAAAAATGGGTGGTCTGGGCTTCACATGTCTCTGGTGTCTAGTTTTTGGTGTTTAAAAAAAAATCTGTAGTTTGGTTTTCTTTTTTTTATGTGGTAGAGTGAGTTGTACTTGGGATTACTAGGTAAAAACATTACCATTTGAACCATGTCTTTGTTTCCATTTTATTTATTTGGCTAGTTTTGCTTGTTTTGTTTACTTTGACACAATGTCTTGCATTTATGCTTGGATATAGCCTGGGCCATGAACCTCTTATTTATGCTTTCCATATAGTTGTGAGTACAGCTGTGTACTACCATGCCCAGTGGTTTTGATTGCAATGAAGGCCTATGAACTTTTTGTCCTGCCTAGTCTCAATGTGAGCTCCTTTGGCTCTCTATTTCCCAAGTTGCTAGGACTACAGATATGAGCCAATGTGCCTAGCTGGTTTCAATATTTTGAGACTAGATATTTCTATCTAGAGCAAGGTAGCCTTAAATTTGTGACTGTTTTGGCCTTTCTAGTGGCTTAGATTCTATTTCTTTTACATATTTATTTTTAAAATGTAGCAATGTGTATTAGGTTGCCTACTTAGCTTATTCTACATAAGGTCATAAAAAACACACTAGTTGGGTGCTCATGTCTATAATCCCAGCTACTCAAGATGCTGAGATCTGAGGATTGTGGTTCAAAACCAGCCTGGACAGGAAAGTCCATGAGACTCCAATTAACTCTCCAATTAACTACTAAAGGCTGGAAATGGCACTGCGGGTCAATGTGGTAGAGCAGTAGTCCTTGAGTACAAAAGTTCAAGGACAGCACCTAGGCCCTGATTTCAAGTCCCAGGACCAGCACAAATGACCAAACAAACCAAAACCACACACTGTACCCTTATCATGCAATAAAATCGTGGATCTTTAAAAGTTTTCAAGTACTAAATCTGGTCAATGTAGCTTAATGATAAATATGTGAAACTTTTCGCACTTCTATGTAAAGTGGTAAAACTTTCTTAAGAAGAAGCACTGGTGTTTGGGAGCTTCTGGTATTGATGCTGTATTGAAGCCTGAGTACATGTAGCTTTGATGTTTGGAAAGCCAGCTGTGGTCAATAGTGAGCAACATGGATTGGAAATGTAAGCAAGCCCATACAGCTATGCATCCAATCAGGGTGCTTTCTAATTAGTCCAATCAGAGTGACCCCTCTTGTGCTCATTCTTTTACTCACTTTTAGCCAACACAAAGAATCCATAATTTATTTCCAAGTGTCAAACCATAAAATATGGCAATTTTAAAACTATTTGGGGTGGTATGGAGAAAGGATGTCATTTTAAGTAGGAAGTCTCTAAATATATTAGCAAAGGCTGGGAAGTTGGCTCAGTGGTAGAGCGCTTGCCTCGCATGCATGAGGCCCTGGGTTGGATTCCTCAGCACCACATAAGCAGAAAAAGCTGGAAGTGGCGCTGTGGCTCAAGTGGTAGGGCACTAGCCTTGAGCTGAAGAGCTGAAGGACAGTACCCAAGCCTAGAGTTCAGCCCCCACAACCGACCAAAAATAATTATTAAATATATTAGCAAAATGTACAATCTATGAATATATAATCATAAGGTAAGTGTAAAAATATGAAGTGCTTTTTATGGTTTTAACTTGTTATAAAGCCAGTGTTGGTTGTGTTATGCCTGTAATCCTTCCTACTGAGGCTGAGATGTGAGAATTATGGTTTAAAGGCCAACTGGATGGGAAAGTCTGTGAGACTCCTATCCTCAATTAAATCAGAAAAAGCTGGAAGTAGCACTATGGCTCAAATGGTAAAGTGCTAGCTTTGAGCCAAAGGAGTTCAGGGACAGTACCTAGGATCAAAGTTCAAGCCTCAGGACTAGCAAAATTTAATAAATATATTTGCAATGCCAAAATAATAATAATAATAGAGACAGCAATTCACTTTAGATATTGTATTACTAAAATTAAATGTAAATAATTAGTTGCATTTTACTTGCTTTAAAGGATGAGCAGAAGACATTCAAACCCAATTTTATATACTAAACTTAACTTGTCACAGATAATTAGTTTTTCTTCTAAATACTAATAATATCGTATCATGAATAATTGCTTATGTAAGATAGGTTTGTCCAAACAACTCAGAGAGTCTAGCTACACAGATCAAGAGCAAGCTATCTTTTTCATCTTCCACATAGAGAAAGACCACCAGTTTTGTCTCATCAAGTTCAGGTGAAAGCTTCTTGTTACGGTACATTTGAATTCCAGAGAGAGAGAAGAGAGAGACAGACAGACAGACAGAGACAGAGAGAAAGAGAAAGAGAGAGTGTGTGTATATAGAGGGCTTGCTTTAAGTTCATGGGGGAATATCTTAGAGAAATTTGAGTTGATTTTTTAAAATCAAATCTAAGATCTTTCAGGTTTCACTAAGAGGACAGAATAAGAGGTCAAGAAGACATTATGTTGAAAATGAACTTTACAACTTTGGGGCGGGGCCAGGGAGGAGTTGGGGAGGTAGGGAAGGAAGGGATGTTAGGGGAAAAACAAAGGAGGAGGCAACAATGTTCGACAGGAAATGTTTTCATTAGCTTACTCATGCAATTGTAACCTCTCTGTACAGTACTTTTACAATAAAAATGTTAAAAAAAAGAATTTACTCGTTGTATTATACTTTTATGTAATGCTATGTTTTATATTAGGTTCATGTTTATATGAACTATATAGCCAGGTTAGAACTTGAGGTCAAGTCTAATTTCAGCTCTTCCAAGCTGTATAACCCAGGGCAAAATATTTAATGGGCTTATACCTAAATTTCATTCTGTGTCAAATGTGGATAATGGATACATTGACTGTGGACTAAATAGGGGATAAAAAAGACAATACGGATTTCCTCAGGACTCACTTCTAGCACTAGTACTATTAGCTCACATATATGAGGAAAAAGCACAGGAAGGTAAGATGTGTGGCACCAATGGTACTCTTTCAAATCACTAATCATTTTATTTTCTTCATTGTAATAGTAGTACTTACTATATTAGTCACCAAAATCGGAGGCTAGCATAAGTCAGATACACATAGCATACACTTTTCCCCTGAATTCTCAGTAATTCTGTGAATCATTTTATTTGGCCGCCTATTGCTGCTAAGCAGTCAGAGCCACAGACAGGGTAAATAAGGTGCCTACTGCCACATAACTAGTAGGCATTAGAGCCAGGACTTCAAACAGACCATTGGAGCCTAGAACTCATTGCTGATGCAAGATTAGAAGGTTTTCCTAGAATCCCATTCTCATTTCTTTGCCCCTGCCTCCCCCCGCCCCCCCTCACCATGTTTTTTTTTTTCTTTTTGTCAGTCCTTTGGCTTGAATTCTGGGCCTTGGCACTGTCCCTGAGTTCCTGTTGTTCAGGGCTAGCCCTCTACAACTTGATCCATAGCACCACTTCTACCCTAATCTGTGATTTAATTGGAGATTAAGAATCTCACAGACTTCCGTGTCCAAGCTGGCCTTGAACCTCAATCCTCAGATCTCAGCTTTCTGAGTAGCTAGAATTACAGGTATAAGCCACTGGTGTGGTGTCCGACATCCTTTTTTCTTTGTTTATGTTCTTACACTGACTTGAAGCAAGTTCTCAGACTAAGATTCTGTACTCCTGAAGAAGTAATTGTGATTCTTCTTTTTTTTCTCCACTTGAGGAATGTAACCAAACATCAGTTGGAAAGTTCCTTTTAATACAAGTGAATCAACCAGCCCACACATTTATTTTCCCTGAGGCATATTGCTGGGGAAGTCTATTTCCGATTTTAAGAAATCAACATATGCTAAACCAACTGTCTATTTTCATTTAAACCCACAGGAGTTCCGAGACAGAAAAATTATGTTTGATTTTTTTACTTCTAACATGGTTCATATATATGAACTTGGGGTAGAAATGTTTATTCTGCCTTAAATGCCCCTAAGAAAGTCTCTCTCTAAAAAGAATGTTAGGAGTCAATTGTTCTTTAATAAGAGGCATCAATACAGATGATACTATGAAAGAACAGTTCTAAAGTTTGAGAAAAGCTTCAAATATTGTGTTGGTTACAGACTTGAACATTGACCACACTATGGCCGAACTTTAGTCTTTCTCTCCTATTGTTGGTGGGTTCAATAAAGAAAAGAATATATCTTGTTCATCATTATGCACCAGGTCTTACTATATATTGCTTTGTGGATATTAGGAACTTAATGAAACTAATGAATGCATAAGTCAAACTCTATGGTAATATATTTATCTACGCGCAGTAGATTAAATGTATTATGCAAAGAAAAATTTGTAAGGTTATGTTCCTATGTGCATTTTATTCCTTTAGTTAAATCTTTATTTATATTGTATTTTTAACCAACATGATGTTATACTGGTAAATGGATGCTCTTGTCTGCCCAGGCTGCAGGGTCAGCACCATGAAATGGGTTGCTCATACAACACAAATTTATCTTCTTATGGTTCTGAGGACTGGAAATATGAAATGAGGGAGGGAGTCAGCATGTTCAGGTTCTGGTGAAGACCCTGTTCCTACCTGGGATGGCAGCCTTCTCGCATGATAGAGAGAGCAAGCCCTCTGACATTTCTTCTTTTCTTATTACTTTACTGTAAAGATGCTGTACAGAGGGGTTACAGTTCTATGAGTAAAGCAATGAGTACATTACTTGTTCATCATTGTCACCCCCTTCCTTCCTTGTTGTTGTCTATCCTTTCCTTCCTGACATCTCTTCTTACGAGAGCATTCCTCCATCATATGAGTTCTACCCTTATAACCTATCTAAACCTAGTTATTTCCCAAGGGCTCCACCTGCAATACTGTCACAAGAACTGAATTTTGAAGCACAAACTTCAGTCTCTAATAGTATGTTATCGTGTATGCTTATGATAATATCATTCAAAGCTATGACTCATGTAAAGGAGTTGGGGAGACATTTTAGAATCAAGATGTTTAAATGATCTGATGCCTAACATTCATTTAAAAAAATCATAGTGGTGGAAAGATATTATTTTCTCAATGTTCATTTAATATTTGAGACATTTAAATGTTGAAATACCTATTGTAAAGACATTGACTTCAGAGAAAATATGTATGTAGAGGGGCAAATGAGGGGGAGAAGAAAGAAGGGAGCTATCAATGTATTTCCTGAACTATTATTATTATTATTTTGGTTAGTACTGGGGCTCAAACTCAGGACCTGGGCATTGTCCCAGAGCTTGTTTTGCTCATGGCTAATGCTCATTCACTTGAGCCACAGCTCCACTTCCTCAATGTATTTCCTAAAAGAAGACATAGGGCTATGTGTTTTATAATACATGTAATTCTCACAGCAGTCCATAAGGTAGTCTTATTGACCATTTTACGGGGAAATTGAGATTCAGGGAAATGTGGCCAGAGTCACATACTACATTAAAGATAGATTCAAAAGTCTAGTCTTCCTTGTTCTAAATCAAATAAGCCTCATTTGCTACTAATATAAGAAGAACAACTAACATTCATGTGTACAGAGACTGTTTATTTAAATAAAACTATCAGGCTTTGTAATTGTTCCCTAAGTTCAAGAGAGTCCAATGGAAAGCAAAGCAGCATAATTCTTAATGATTTAAACTAAACACTTAAGACATAAATTAATATCTCTTTTTTAAAATAACATTTTAAATTAGATTTAATGTTGACATTTCCAGAGAACCAGGGCTATAAATCACCTTTTCATGCAATGTAGTCCACCAGTCATGATCATCATATTTCTAAACTGACTAGAAGAGCTTTTCCCTTTCCTCCCGAAAGACAAATCTCCTTTTATGGACAATGAATAAACTCTCCCAGAAACTCCTTTTACTGTGTGGCTTATTCTATTTCCTAACATTTTAAGGGGCTTTACTATTCATTAAAAATATTCAGCAAATTGAACCCCAAGATAGGGACACAAGTGATTTTATCTTTCTTTCTATTGTTTTTAATGTATTTATAATGTACTATGTGATTTGTTTATTTCTTCTTCTTTTTTTTTGTCAGTCATGGGGCTTGAACTCTGGGCCTGGGCACTGTCCCTCAGTTCTTCAGCTCAAGACGAGCACTCTACCACTTGAGCCACAGTGCCACTTCTGGTTTTCTTGTGGTTTATTGGAGATATGAGTCCCACGGACTTTCCTGCCCAGGCTGGCTTTGAACTACAATCCTCAGATCTCACCTTCCTGAGTAGCTAAGATTACAGGCATGAGCCACCAGTGCAGGGCATTTTTTTGTTTCTTTTCTATGTTCTTCCCCCCATGGTATAACCCCTGTTTTTACTGTATTTGATTCTGGTGCCCTGCATCTTGTATATACATTTTTCTAATTTGTGGAGGCGAAGGGAAATAACAAAATCTTGATGATAAGGATCCAGATTGACCTATTGTAACAATGAGATGTACAAGACACTATGCTGAAAACAAACTTTAAACTTCAGGGGTGGGGGAGGAATTGGGGAGGTGGAGAAGGGATGATAGGGGAAAAACAAAAGAGGAGGTAACAATGCTTGATAGGAAATGTACTCCTTACTCATGTAACTGTAACCCCTCTGTACAGTATTTTTACTATATATATATGTGTGTGTGTGTGTGTGTGTGTGTGTGTATATATATGTATATATTCTACAAACATTCGCTGAGTAGCTATAATATGTTTATGTGCTAGATATCCTGTCTGGGTGAATAAGATTTCCAGCATATAGACTCAGACTTCCTAGTTTGATGGTGAATAAAACTCAAGGAAATAAATTGATTCCTCATCCGTAGAATATGGAAACATATGAGCAGCAGAACTAATACTTAGGGACAGGCTAAGTGGTTGTACCTGAGGAGGTGATGTGTATATGTAAGCATTTTTCCACATTCCCAAGGCAAACTAGAAGAACGGTAAGGAAATAAGTATAGCAGGATAGTAATCTTGGAGAGGTGATCAGAGTCTCGAGATATCATTAATATACCTCACATATTCCTCATGACAGTGACAACTATCTCCAATTATAGGGACAAGGAAATAAAGCTAAAAAAATTGTCAATTAACTTGCACAATGTTACCCAATTAATGAAAAAGCAGAACCAGAGTTTTGATGAAAGTATGTTTGATGAGTAAGACTGTAACTTCTGCTTCACAAAAGGCATTTCACTATAATGTTATACTTTTTAACTTTTATTAAGCTTCAGCAAAAACAGGCAGAACTTATAGCAACCTAAGCCTTGGAAACAAGGCCATTTTTATGCAGTTATTTCCAATAATCCATGGAATTCAGACATGTCCAGTATTCTCCCCCAATTTGAGAAGGGGAACCTTACATGCCTGATGCCTTCCTGATCAGTCACCACCTGCAGGCCCACTCAACTGTACTGGGGGGGGAGAGGACACGGGAGGTATGAGCATAAGTGGACCGCTTCATAGAGCATACCGGCATCTCTGTTTCCTGATGTGCACTTCTAATAACGTCTAGCCAACACCTGTTCTGTTCCCAGTCCTATTTAAGTCGTCCTTTTCTTTGTCATAATGAGATGAAATCTTTATAAAATGATCTTCTGTTTTATGTGTTGTTGTTGTTTTCCTGATTGTGGCGCCCTCTCAAGTAGCCAGCAATGTTTTAGCTGTTCTGGAGGTAGATACCATAGCTTAGAGAACCTCATCAAGCTCCCAGTGCTTCATTCGCTATCTCAGCTCTTCAGGAACAACCTGCAGACGGGTCTTAAAGGGCTAAGGAAAAAAACAGTGTTTGTCTCCTATAATCTCCATCCCTCAACCTATTCTTTCCCTAGACCAAGGCTAAAAGAGTCTGAAAAGCCTAGCCAGACTACCTTCCTTTTTATTTTATTTTAGGTTATTAAAAAAAGTATGCCAGTACTAGGGCCTGGCACTCTCCTTTAGTTTTTGTGCTCAAGGCTAGTGCTCAACCACATGAGCCACATGTCTACTTCTGGCTTTTAGTTAATTTATTGGTGATAAGAGTCTTACAGACTTTTCTACCATGGCTGGCTTACAAATGTGATCCTTGCATCTCAGCTTCCAGAGTAGCTAGGATTACAGGAATGAGTCACCAGTACCAGCCCAACTTCCATCTAACCCCATGACATTCTTTTAATGAGAGGAAGAAAAGAGGAAAACAAAAGTAAAACCTGACAGAAAGCTCCATGACCTGGATATTAGCTTCTCATTCCCTTTTCCAGATAAAACCATTTAATGTAATCCACTGCTAGAATGAAAGTTAATCAGTGTTCTGCTTTTGCTAAAAGCACCTTTTCAAGCCCAGCTGTCATGTCAAATTCATACCATATTATTTTGAACAGCTACCTAAGTGGATACCAAAATTCATCTCTAAGGGAGGTGTTCAATATTTTCCACTGTGAAAACCCACATGAGTGTTTCAGACATCTTCAATGAATTAGGTACACTGCCCAAATAGTTAGGCTTACTTCATTCCTTTCAAGGGCTATGCATGCATATCAATTTGTCAACCTGCTTATAAGTAAATGATAAAATATTATCACAGCTTTGATTGATTTGTTATGGGGTTCTCATATCAATATTTGCCCAAATTAATAAACATCTGAATTCTAGAAATACAACAGTCCATCCATATTTCTTGAATATTTTCTCCATTTTAGCCCAGTATAAAGCTATTTACTATTCTTACATGAATGAGAAAGGTTGTTTAGATATTTATTCTCACACTCTGATCATGAGAAAACCTGAGGCCCCAAGAAATTGAAGCTAAAATACCATTACTTTCTGGTTGAATCTCTGAATTCAATTGTCCTAGGAAACTCTTTGTAAGTTCCCATTTTAAAGTATCTTCTCTATCACTGAGAAGATGGGAAGATATCAAAGGAAGCTTTTATCCTGTTTTGTTTGTCAACTGTACGTTAATCTGTAGACTGAAAGTTTGTTTTGGTTTTGATGTGCTCTTCATGTGCTCTGCATTTGACACAGAGCTGTTGATCAGCTTGAAAATAACTATAAAGAGCATATTTTTAAACATTCTTCTGACTTTTTAAATTTCTATTAACATATAGTAACGATACAAAGGGGTTTCATTATAACATTTCTATATATGCATATAATGTGCTTTGATCAGCTTCATCCCCCTACTACTTCTTAATGGCCATTAGTTTTTTAAAGAAGTTAGTTATATCATCCTTTTTCAAACTGTGAAGCAAATACAAAGGAGAGGAAACCACTCACATTCATTCCCTCAATTTCTAGAAAAATAACACAATGACAAAAGTCATATGTATTCATTTCTGTACATATATTGTGCTCCTACTATATGTTTTTTATTTTATTATTATTTTTTTGGGTCCGGTTGTGGGGCCTGAACTCTGGTCTTGGGTGCTGTCCCTCAGCTCTTCAGCTCAAGGCTAGCACTCTACCGCTTGAGCCACAGTGCCACTTCCGGCTTTTTTCTTTTTGC
>NW_012267299.1:7620564-7713777 GCF_000151885.1 Dipodomys ordii
ACTCTACCGCTTGAGCCACAGTGCCACTTCCGGCTTTTTTCTTTTTGCTTATGTGGTGCTGAGGAATCGAACCCAGGGCCTCATGCATGCAAGGCCAGTGCTCTACCACTGAGCCAACTTCCCAGCCCCCTATATGTTTTTTAAAGAAAGGCCTTAAGAGTCTACTAAACTCAGATTATGTCAGGCCTATAAAGACCTTAAATATTCAACATGTAAAATTATTTCTCAATATGGACTTCTTCCATAATACCTATATAAACTGATTAGTAACTGCAGAATAGGTCATTGATGAACCCTAACAGGATTTATTTCATATGTCCAGGGATTATTCTAGTCTAATTCTTAGGTTTGTAACAGGCAGAAACAAGCTTTAAAAAAAACAGGAAGTCTAGAATAAATAAACTTGTCATGGGAATATATAGACAGACAGAATTTAGGAAATAGGAGAAGCTAGAAAAATTAGAGCATAGAGAAGTAAAACATATAACAATGAGTACTTTAGAATCCTAGAATATTCTCTATGGAGTACAAAAAGATTAGACTTTTGGTTGCCATGTACTTTGACTTTTTTTCCCAACCAAAATATTCTTTTAAATTCAAGTTCTTCATCCCCCCAAATGGATATAATTTAAGTATATTTTATATTCAAGACTTCTCATTTAATTTGATCAAAAGCACCTTATTCATGTCAAAAGAAGAGAAATGAAGGCTATTTTCTGGCATCGTCCTAGAGTCCTATTTTCTTGCCTTATTAGCATTACAAGCAATAAATTAAAATGCTTGTGATTGAATGAAGATTAATTATAGGGCATGGGACTATTAGAAATTATTTTATTGTCCTGAATACTGTTGTTTCATTACCCGAGAAGGAGTATTTGGGGAACAAAGATCGTGACACATTTGGTAATATTCAAGATGCACACCCCCTCGCTAGACTGTCAAAAGGCCTAGCCTGTCATAGATTTTGAAGCTGTGAAACATTGTCATTTCTGCTCCACCCATGGATGCACCTCTCTTGCTGTGCGACTCTCTCAGTGGGGATTTGAAAGCATGGAGATTTTAATCAAAGGCCTTGGTAGAAGTCAGATGCATAGATCTCAGATATCAACCTGAGAATGTTTAGAATATTTTGGACTGCTTCGTAGTGTATAGCCCTTTTACAAAAGATTATGACCTAATTATAAAGAAATATTGCTATGGAATCAAATTTCCTTTACATAGACATAAGAGGAATGACTTCATATAATCTTGTTTTCCTTTATGGAGTCATTTGTTTATTATTGTGTCTTAGTGGGGGAGGTAGAGATAACAAAGTGTGGCTTAGGGACTAAGGCCACGAGAATCTGTAGCCACTCTTCTCTGGAAAACCATGAAGCTTAAATTTCCACATCTATAAAATAGAGAGAGTAGTTTCCATATTAGAATTATTAATTGAAGTATGTAAAGTAATTCCAAGAATGACTGGTACAACATGCCTAGCAACGAGGATTAGGTACCGAAAATCCATAGAACTAATTAATCTCTAGGTATTGGTTGTGACCTGTGTGCTTGTGACTGTATTATGCTGTGGTGGCATACAGAGATGGGCCATTTTCATTTATAGGTGTTGACAATAGGAGAAATGGGGTAATACATAGGACATAAGTAATTGTTTAAGTTCAAAGTGGGAAATAATGATCAGATAAACTTGCTTTTAACCAAGAAAAATACAGGATTTAGAAGAATTAGTTTAAAACTTGAAGCCTTGTTCCCTATACATGGCCTTTATGTATTCTTTCCTCCTATATAGGTTTCTCTCTATTAATATTTCTGATCTCCAAATTCCTGTCCCCCAACCTAAATCCAAATATAAGAAAATGTGGGGCTCAGGAATCTTCATTTGTTTGGAACCCAAGTGAACTTAACAAGCAAGCCATGGCACTACCATTACATGGTACCAAACTTACCATGGCCCTGTGCAGGTATTTTCAATCAATCTTGGCCTTAAACACTGGGACCCAGCTAGAGAATGACTTCTTCAGAACCTAATTTTGCTCTAACCTCTTTTCTCCATTCACAGATTGATGTTCATCTCTTTCATTCACCCTTCAGTGCTCATACTGTAGTAACAAATTTATTGAGTCATAACTCTTCACAGTTTTATCTCTACTAAGGCAGTAGATTTTGTATTTTGTGTTTTCTTGTTCTAACTTTAAAGTTGAGCTGCTACTCAGTAAATCAGATGATCCTGAACCTTTAATAATCTACAATCAGGAAGTGGTGCTGTGGCTCAAGTGGTAGAGCACTAGCCTTGAGCTGAAGAAGTGAAGGACAGCGCCAAAGCCCAGAGTTCAAGCCCCATGACTGACCAAAAAAAAATCTATAATCACATGAGGGCACCTTGCTTAAAAAGCAGATTTCCAAGTCATGTTCTGGGATGTATTCCTGTAATTCCTGTGGAGGTTGAGATGAGATGATCACTTAAAACTAGGATTTTGTACAGAAATGGGATGTGGCTGTCTTTCTTCCATTCTATTTTTTCAGCTCCCTTATCAAAGATTAGATGGCTATATGTCTGTAGGTTCATTTCTGGGTTTTCAATTCTATTCATTGGTCCTGATGTCTGATCTTGTGCCCATACCAAGCTATTTTGATTACTATGGCTTTGTAGTAGAGTTTGAAATTTGGTATTGATATTCCTCCAGCACTGTTCTTTCTGTTAAGGATCGTTTTTGCTATTTGGGGTCTTTTGTTGTTCCCTATGAAGAAAGACAGCCTCTTCAGTAAATGGTGCTGGCAAAATTGGTTAATCACTTCTGGAAACTAAAGCTAGATCCTTATATATCACCCTGCACCAGAATCAACTCCAAATGGATCAGACCTCGGAGTCAAAGCAGACACTCTGAAAACATTACAGGATGGAATAGGAGAAACCCTGGGTCTCCTAGGAACAGGTCGAAATTTTCTTAATACAGACCCAGAAACACAACAAATCAAAGAAAGGTTGGACAAATGGGATTGCATGAAACTGCAGTGCTTCTGCATGGCAAAGGACATGGCTAGAAAGATCAATAGAAAGCCCATGGACTGGGAGAAGATCTTCACTAGCCATATAACAGACAAGGGTCTCATGTTTAAAATATACTTGGAACTCAAAAAATTAAATCCCCCAACAACAAATCCTGAAAGAAACAACTTTCTATAAAATAAGTGGGCTAAAGACTTAAAGACAAACTTCTCTGAAGAGGAAAGAAGGATGGCCGATAGACACATGCAGAAATGCTCAACCTCCCTAGCCATAAAAGAAATGTAAATCAAAACAACATTGAGATACCACCTCACCCCAGTTAGAATGGCTATAATCAAGAACTCTAATAACAACAGATGCTGGAGGGGATGTGGACAGAAGGGAATCTTACTGCATTGTTGGTGGGAGTGTAAACTTGTTCAACCACTTTGGAAAGTAGTATGGAGGTTCCTCAAAAGACTCCACATAGAGCTCCCCTATGACCCAGCAATCCCACTTTTGGGCATTTACCCAATTGATCACAAACAAGACCATACTAAAGCTACCAGCACAACTATGTTTATTGCAGCATTATTTACCATAGCTAAGATATGGAACCATCCTAGATGCCCCTCAGTAGATGAATGGATCAAGAAAATGTGGTATATATACACAATGGAATTCTATGCCTCCATCAGAAAGAATGGCATTGCCCCATTTGTTAGGAAATGGAGACTTGGAAAAAATTCTATTAAGTGAAGTAAGCCAGGCCTAAAGAAACGTAAGTCCCATGATTTCCCTTATTTGCAATATCTAGTATATGTACAAGTCAAGCAGAAAAGGGCAGATAAGTTGATGTTAGGTGAAATGAACCCCAAGATAAGTATTCAAATGTTTTTTTTTCTTTCTTGGGATTGTTTCTAACATATTTATAAGATGATTTGTCCCTCCCCCACGGTATAACCCCTGCTTTCACTGTATTTGATGTTGGTATAATTTGGGGAGGGGAAGGGAAAAAACAAATTGTTTAAATAGGGATACAAGTGGACCCATTGCAACAATGAGAAGTACGAGTCGTTATGTCGAAAACAAACTTTATAACTTTGGTGGGTGGCTGGGGGTGGGAGATGGGAAGGGATGGGAAGGAGAAACAAAGGAGGATGCAACAATGCTTGATAAGAAATGTACTCATTACCTTGCCCATGTAATTGTAACCCCGCTGTACCATATTTGCACAATAAAAACATAGAAAAAAAGAAATGGGATGTGGGACTATTAGAACTCATTTTATTGTCCACCCTGGATAACTTAGTAAGACCCTATCTCAATACAAACTAAAAGCATATTACTTTACTCAGGTATTCTGAATATTTAGTTTAAATGATCCTCTGTAAAAAGCCTGTACGTTATCTATCATTCTTTTTTTAAAAATACAAGTAAAAATATATCAGAAGTGAGAGTAAATATAGCATTTATATATGAGATGACTTCTGATTTCTTATAGTGGAAAATTTCATATAAAACCAGCTGGGAGAAAGTATAGAAAGATAATACAAACAATAGAGTTGGTAGAATGATAATGAATATTCTTGAAAAGCAGTTAGAGAGTTTGAATTAATTTGGTTGCTTGTATAAATTGGGAATATGAACAATGATGAGTAAGAATTGCAACCCTAGCCAGGTGCTAGTGGCTTATACCTGTAATCCTAGCTACTCAGGAGGCTGAGATCTGAGGATGATGATTCCAAGGCAGTCTGGGCAAGACATTCTGTGAGATTTTTATCTCTAGTTAGCCAGCAAAAACCCAAAGGAGCTGTAGGGCAAGTGGTAGAACACCAGCCTTGAGTGTAAAAGCTAAGGGAATTTCCCAGGCCCTGAGTTCAGTACACACACACACACACACACACACACACACACACACACACACACACACACACACACACACACTATTGTACTACAAATAGTCTTTATGAAAAATCTGCATAGGAGTTAAATCAGATAGTCTCAAAAATCTCTCTTGCTACTAAAATGGTACAGTACTATCATTTTGTAATATTATGTAGGTGTTGACTGGCATTAATAAACCTTAGTATATTCATGGGATAAAGCTTTCTACTAAATAAATTATATTACAAATTCATAAATGATTATGTATCAAAATGGATTAGGTTGTGGAAAAATTTGCTTGAGATAAGATACTGTGATCAGAGGATGGAGACCTGTTCCTAAGCACAACAACTACTAAATTATATAAAAATACAATTACACACATTTTATGAAGATCTAAGGTAGTTGATAGCAATGCCCTTTGTTTACTATTTTACCATTATACATACTCTCAAGGGTATTTAGTCTATTATTTCTCTGGTTGGAGAGCCTGTATAATGAGTTGCTATTGTCTGGTCATAGACAGGCCATAGAAACTAATAAACTCTATGAAATAGGGTTTTTCTTTAAAATTCACACTGATAAGTAAGTGGATAAGTACAAGCATTACCATCATACCAAGAGCTACATGTATAGAAAGATACAACTATATGAGAACAGCCTTTCATTTTGGTTTATAACTTCACTCAGAGGACAAAGAGTGAACAAATGCTGCAGATATACTCACCAGACACTAAGTTGAAAATGAACCATACAACTTTTTGGGGTGGGGAGGAGGGGTGGGAAGAAAAAAAACTGCGAGAAAGGGAGGGAAGAGATGACCCTGTTCTAAAAGAAATGTACTCATTACCTGACTTGTGTAACTGTACATCACCTTTATAATAACAATAAATTTAAAAAATTCATGATGCCCTTCGCCCTGTCCAGAGTGAAACTCATTCCAGGTCTTCCAATGTGAGCCCAGAAACAAGAGACATGTTCAGTTCCATAAGCGACTGGCTTTGTTTCTGAAAGTGGAGAGCCCTTCTTCTTCAGTTTAAACTCCTTCAAAAATTGTCTCAGAGCTGGGCACAGGTGGTTCATGCCTGTAATCCTAGCTACTCAGGAGACTGAGATCTGAGGATCGCGGTTCAGAGCCAGCCCAGGCAGGAAAGTCTGTGAGACTCTCATCTCCAATGAACCACCGGAAAACCAGAAGTGGTGCTGTGGTTCAATCAGTAGAGTCCTCACCTTGAGCTGAAGAGCTGAGGGACAGCGCCTAAGCCCAGAGTTCAAGCCCCACGACCGAAAGAAAAACAAATTGTCTCAGAACCTTTTCAAAAACATTTCCCACCAAATTGGATAAGCATGCCTCTCAGCTTTTCATATTATTACAAATTGAAAAGACATTTTCAATCCTTTTGGAAAGCCAGGAACAATGTAGCCATGTATGAAGAAAAGAATTTTTGTGTCTCCTTTCTCTGCATAAAATCATTCTTCCTCCTTGTTAGGAAGAAGAAAATGAAGTGTTTAGTCAAGCACAATCTCAAGATCTTTATAATAACTATACTTAGAATGTAAATGTTCCTCATAGTTTATCACTCTGCTGGAGATGTCAAATATTTTTTCCCATATGAGAGCTCTGAAGAAAGAAAATTGTGCTCAAATTGAAGCCTCCTTAGAAATTTCCAAATTTCTCAAATATGCCTTGGAGATTTAAGATCCTTACTTAAGCAGATTTTATGTATGGAAGAGTCTTATGAGTTTTATTTTCAAGTATTTTAAAATTTGAGGAAGGTGTTCCTCAGCCTGTGACAGGTGTATTATGAATCAAGGCTTATATCTTCTCAAAGATTTTCTTATGGCTTGGATTAAAGCTGATATAATCAAGGTATACATTTATCAAAATTGTTTCAGCTCAGTTTTAAATATAGATAGAATAAAGAATCAAATTTACTGAGGTACAAACAAATGTTCTTATTAGGTAATAAAGGGACATGGAATATCAAGAGATGTGAAAATAATAACTATCACCAAGAGAGGGGCATTAATGAGGTATTGATAGAAATTATGTAACCTAGAGTCTGTCCTGTTTTCTACATTGGGCCTCAAGATTATTAATGCTTGATTGTTGATTGTCTATCCCAAATAAACTGTGTTGAATTGACTATAAAAGCCAATAAACTCTACAAATCAGGGTTTTCATCCCACTATCTGGAAATTTCATGGATAAACCTAAGATTAACAGCTTATCAAGAGCTACAGGTATAGAAAGACCCAATTGTTAGTGAACACGTTTTCATTTTGAACTGTGTTGGGAGTGGAAAGGGCCAAATTTGCATTTTGCTTTTTAAAAAATATTTCATAAAGTTTATATACAATAATATGAAGACATGCTGATTTAAAAACAACTACTTCACTTAATATAATTTTTCCAAGTCTTTCCATTTCCAAACAAATGGGGCAATGCCATTCTTTCTGATGGAGGCATAGAATTCCTATATATATATACACGTACACACACACACACACACACACACACACACACACACACCACATTTTCTTGATCCATTCATCTACTGAGGGGCATCTGGGCTGGTTCCATATCTTATCTATGGTAAATAATGCTGCAATAAACATAGTTGTGCTGGTAGCTTTAGTATGGTCTTGTTTGTGATCATTTGGGTAGATGCCGAAAAGTGGATTGCTTGGTATAGGGGAGCTCTATGTGGAGTCTTTTGAGGAACCTCCATACTACGGCTGGGTTAGGGGTGGGAGTGTAGTTGTGGAGGTGGGAGGGAAGGGATGGTAGAAGAAAAACAAAGGAGGGGGCAACAATGCTTGATAAGAAATGCACTCATTACCTTGCTCATGTAACTGTAACCCCTCTGTACAGTATTTTCACAATAAAAAACTTATTAATAACAAAAAATAAATAAAAACAACAACTAAGCATTACATCAATTTCTTCAACTGGCAGATTGAGATAATGAGAGTAAGATTTTTGGAGACTGAATGAGGCCATATGTGGGAAATACTTAAAACAATGTGCTCTTCTAGAGTTACGTGCTACGTGATTGGCTCTTGTCAGTACTGTTGTTGTTAGTTTGTCAAGGTATTTTTCAATACTATCTCCAAAGGAAACAAACAAGAGTTCTTCTAATCATTACAACTCTCAGATGCCTTTAATGCCAAAACCAGGCCCATATACAGCTAAAGAATTGTCCTCAATTTAATATAATCTTGGAAATTGAATCTATTAATTTTCAGTTTCGTAAATATTTTATTCAATGTTTAATTTTCCAACAGGGTTACACTTATTTTTATTGCTTCAGTAATGTGTCCCTCTAGACTCATGGTTATGTCTGGATCCTGCATGTGAAATTCAATTCTTATTCTTTATGAGCAAATAATACTTTTCAAAAAATGATAAAATTGGTAGTGTATTATAATATGAGACTTTATATGAGATCTCAGTGGCTCAGCAATTTGTTGGACATAGGATCCCATGAGTCAGATCTTTGAAACAAAGGAAATGCTTATCTTAGAAAGTAGGAATAAATGTACATCCTTGACCTTGAACCAGGGCAGTCCTTCCGGTAAACAGCATGCCAACTGAAATGTGAATTTGGTTGGCATGGAGGGTGGCATGGAAGAAGTAACAAACTGAGACAATCTGCTGGATCAAGGTGACCACATTAGGAGAGAATGAGGGAGAATATTTCCCTCTAATTCCTTGTCAATGATATATATCTGACCTTATGAGAACCAAGTTGAAAGGATTTTACTCAGAAGAATTCTCCTCACTCTCTTAGTACGCTCAGTCTTTTAGCAAAGCCTAATTGTAGTACCCGTACCCGTATGACAATTTTTCAGAACACTAACATGAATATTAGGGAGACACTTATTTAGAGGCATTGTATTCATAATTGACATGTTGAATAGAAACTCCTTTGTACACCGGCTGGATGAGAGTAGCTCATGCCTGTGATATTAGCTATTCAGCAGGCTAAGATCTGAGGATCTTATAGTCTGGAAAGTCCATGAGGTTCTTATCTCAATTAACCACCAAAAAGCTGGACGTGGAGCGGTAACTCATGTGATAGACCACTCTCCTTGAGCTCAGGAACAAGCACATACGTTTACAGTTCAATCCCCCAGAACTGGTGCGCGCGCACACACACACACACACACACACACACACACACATTAAACAAGGAAGATTAGAATCAAGCTGGTGTAGCTTCTGGTGTGTGATTAGCGGTCACACATTTTTGAGTAATACTATGTTTGAATAAATAACTTTTTATTATAAATTTTGTGTTTTACATGAAGGATGGCAAGGTAAAATTTACAAAATCAAATAATTCTCCCATTTTAGTGATTAATACTAAAGACAAAAATTATATTTCAAATAATTACTCATCAGTTCCAGTTGAACAGTACATACAATTTGCACCTAGGTTGTTTCTAATGTGCAGCAGCATGTTTTATGATGAAACTTTTTTTCAAAAACCAAGTTTGTAAGTATTCAAAGACATTTAAGGACTGACTCTACTTCCATCTAATTGCCACAAAATTTTTTACATCCCTTTATTGAGCCAAAATCAATCAACAAGTGACACTGATTTTGTGTCGATGGATGGAACATAGACAGTATGATACCTGTGCTGATATAAAGCTGAGTGGAAACCCTTTAGTTAACTACTCTGTTTGGAAGTGAGGAGCTGAGGTTTGCATCTATGTCTCTATAGCAGAATGCTAAAGAAAGCAAAGATGACTGGAAAATACCTGAGTCATTTTCATTGTGCACAATTCAACAGCTCCTGTCTTACCTTGGGTCTTGTTTCAGAACTGCCATATTTAAAAAAGCAATGTAAGCATAGTAGATATTCATAATTCTGATCGAGTTGATTTGATTGTAATAACTGCTTATGTGTTATATATTCATCTTGCTTCATTATGCTCTGTTTATCCAGTATACTTTCAGTCACTCTGTAATAATCTAATTAGGTCATGTGACTGTAAAACTAATGAATTCACAAATTTCTCTTTTAGACACTTATAAAAACATGATTAGATACAATTATCAAAGAGAAAAAGACAATTTTATGGACATAATAGGGAATTTTAAAATACAGGTCATTTTTTATTTATTTACTTTTTTTGTGCCTGTCCTTGGCCTGAACCTAAAGCCTAGGCACTGTCCCTGAATTTTTGTGTTCAAAGCTAGCACTCACTATTTGGGCCAAAGCTCCACTTCTAGCTTTTTGGTACTCAATTGGAGATAAGAGTCTCATGGGCTTTCCTACCCAGGCTGGCTTGGAACCATGATCCTCAGGGCTCAGCCTCCTGAATAGCTAGGATTATAGGCATGAGGCACCAGCACCCAGCAAAAAATACAGGTTTTTTTAAAGCAAATAATATAATAATATATTCTGAATAAACAAAATTAACTCTTTATTTTTATTTTTTGTTTTATAATTTTCACAATACAGATAAAGTTGAAATCTCCCACACTGAGTCATTCACCTTTTATTCTTTATCTATTTATGTGTTGATTTTTGTGCCAGTTCTAGGGCTTGAACTCAGTGCCTAGGTGCTGGCTCTGAGCTTTTCTTGCTCAAGGCTGGGGTTCTATCACCTGAGCCACAGGTCCATTTTTGGCTCTTTTGCTGTTTTTTGGAGGTAAGGGTCTCATAGGCTTCCCTGCTTGGTTGCCTTGGAACTAAAATCCTCAGATCTCAGACTCCTAATTAGCTAGGATTACAGGTTTGAGTCAGAGAAAGGACCTCATCTTCTGAGGTGATTTTCACATCTGCTGTAGGCACAGCTGCTTCTCACCTATCCCTATATACCTCTCTCTGCCATCAGTCAGGCTACCACATGCTACACACTACTCTCTGCACACCTATATCTGGTACAGGCCAGATATAATAAACTCTCTATAATAAACTCTCTTCTGCCTGAATTACATGGAATTCAGGCACTCCTTTCAGGAACTCTTACACAACATGTATGTCACAACACTAATAGATAATTTTACATCACCTAAATCTCAATGGACACAATGTACGGTCATAATTTTGTGCAGAATAAAGTCGGTAGGCAATGTCCCTAATAACATACATCAATTTTTTATGAAAATTATAAAGAACTTTTAAACTTTATAAAAGCAAAGTTATAAGTAAAATAAACTTATAAAGGTTATTTGAATATTTGAATTGATTTGAAACCGTGTGTGTGTGTGTGTGTGTGTGTGTGTGTTTGTTTGTATGTAGAGAGGAAGGGGAGAGATGGTGGAGGAGAGAGAGTTAAGAGAGAGAAAGAGAGAGTGGGAGGTAGAGGAGAGAGATAGAAAAAGAGATCACTTTTAGATCACAAAGGCAGAATACAATTAAAGGATACAGAAAAATGCATATGTCAGAGAGAAATGGAACTGGGGAAATAAGAATGATTAGGAATTGCCCTAAGATGACTTTATTTGTCATTTTATCCAATTGATATCCATTTATACCTTGGAGAAGAAGGACTCTCTTTTATTGTAGCAATTTTAAAATCATATCTGAACGTTATCAAAGCAGGGTCAAGCATCACTTGTCAAATTTGTAGTCACTGGGGCAAATTTTGAAAAGGCCTGAAGGAAATGCACTTGATTTTGATAATACAATCAGCAAAGGAAATTATACTCCAAAATGAGAGCAAATGGAAGAGTACATGGATAAGTAAAATCCAAAAATAACTATAAATGTCAGTTGGCTGTTTCCCCTTTCTTACTAAAGAAAATTTCAAGAGATTTGCTAATGAATAACACCTGAATATTGCATAAGACTTACAAGCATTACTCTTAAATGTTTTTCCTAGTGGAAATGCTGATTAGGATTAACACAGCCATAACATACCATAGAAGGGAGAGCCATAGTATGTCAGGAGTATGATATACTTAAAATAATGCAGCATTGATGTAGCTGAAAACAGAAAGCCAGAGTTCATATTAGCGACATGCTAGAAAGCTCTAGATGACTGTACCCGTGATTAGGCTCCTTCCTGCTTGTGATTCCTAACCAGCTTTTAGGTAGAACCTCAACCACAGCAACTAAATCCTAGTGGAAAAAAATGCACAAACAGTTTGTAGGGAGGGGAGGGAGCACAAGAAAGTATGATGAAAGAACCAGAAGATTAGGCAACAGAAGAGTGAGTGTTATTTACAGCTTGACTAAAAAATTACTAGATTTTTTTAAAGAAGAACAAATGCTACGGGGTCATCAGATTTAAGGGGGTGATAATAAGAGCAGTTATAAAAATTCCTGGGACAAAATCAACGACTCTTATCAATGAAAAGTTCCCAGGAGTCTCATGTGTCAAAATGTAGAAAACTTTCCAAATGTACTTGTAAGAATTCTCTTATTATACATAAACATTACTAAGACATTGGTAGAACATATTCAATGTGGGAGAGATAGCTTCATCCTTCCTGCAGGATCATTTGTAAATCTTATTCAAGAAGACATGAGAACTCTCTAAGGAATGGTACATTAAATTGATAAATACAGCTCAATTTGGAAACTCTCTTGTTTTCAAGGTCTGATCACTTCAGTTTTTTTATCTTTTTATTTTATTTATTTTTTATTTATTTTTATCTTTTTTATTTTTTACTGTGAAAATACCATACAAAGGGGTTGTAATTACATGGGCAAGGTAATGAGTGCATTTCTTATCAAGCATTGTTGCCTCCTCCTCCTTTGTTTCCTCTTCCCATCTCCTACCCCACCCGCCACCCCCAGCCAAAGTTGTAAAGTTCATTTTTTGACATAAGGAATTGTGCATCTCATTGTTGCAATAGGTCCACCTTTATCCCTATTTAAACAATTTGTTTTCTCCTTTCCCCTCCACAAATTATACCAACATCAAATACAGTGAAAGCAGGGGTTATACCGTGGGGGAGGGACATAAAAAGTAA
Organism: Dipodomys ordii; assembly: GCF_000151885.1. Classification (NCBI taxonomy): domain Eukaryota; kingdom Metazoa; phylum Chordata; class Mammalia; order Rodentia; family Heteromyidae; genus Dipodomys; species Dipodomys ordii. Next base: position 7,633,377 of record NW_012267299.1, read on the forward strand.
CAAAGAAATCATCTTATAAATATGTTAGAAATAATCCCAAGAAAGAAAAAAACATTTGAATCCTTATCTTGGGGTTCATTTCACCTAACATCAACTTATTTGACCTTTTCTGCTTGACTCACATACACTAGTTATTGCAAGTAAGAAAAACCATGGGGCCTATATTTCTTTAGGCCTGGCTTACTTCACTTAATAGAATTTTTTCCAAGTCTTTCCATTTCCTAACAAATAAGGCAATGTCATTCTTTCTGATGGAGGCATAGAATTCCATTGTGTATATATACCACATTTTCTTGATCCATCTACTGAGGATGGTTCCATATCTTAGCTATGGTAAATAATGCTGCAGTAAACATAGTCATGCTGGTAGCTTTAGTATGGTCTTGTTTGTGATCATTTGGGTAAATGCCCAAAAGTGGGATTGCTGGGTCATAGGGGAGTAGTCTTTTGAGGAAGCTCCATACTGTTTTCCAAAGTGGTTGAACAAGTTTACACTCCCACCAACAATGAAGTAAGGTTCCTTTCTGTCCACATTCCCTCCAGCATCTGTTGTTATTAGAGTTCTTGATTATAGCCATTCTAACTGGGGTGAGGTGGTATCTCAATGTTGTTTTGAATTGCATTTCTTTTATGGCTAAGGAGGTTGAGCATTTCTGCATGTGTCTATCGGCCATCCTTCTTTCCTCTTCAGAGAAGTTTGTCCTTAAGTCTTTAGCAGACTTATTTATTGGGCAGTTGTTTCTTTAAGAATTTGGTCGGCTATGGGGTTTGAATTCTGGGCCTGGGCTGTCCATGCACTCTTCAGTTCAAGGCAAGAGCTCTAACACTTGAACCACAGCACCACTTTCAGATTTTTGGTGATTAATTGGAGATAAGAGTCTCATGGACTCTCCTGCCCAGGTTGGCTTTGAACCATAATCCTCAGATCTCAGCCTTCTGAGTAGCTAGGATTATGGGCGTGAGCCACCAAAGTCTGCCTATTGCTTCAATTTTCTTTGCCCTCCTTTCCTCTCCCCTGGAGAATGTGCATAGTCACAACACTTTATTGGTCTATTAGTATTAATCATTTCCACATGCATGGAAAAATCAGTGCTCTATGCATGGTAGGAATTGGTTAACCCAACCTTTATGTGATTGAAAAAAAATAAGGCATAGAGCTTTTTAAAATAGTAATAGGCAGAATAGAAACATTCATGAGAAATTTTGTTTCATCTTAAACCTGAATTAGAACCTACAAGTGGTGTATTTTTCCTCCCAATGATTAGTCAGGGTATGGCATTTACAGGATGTATAATAACAATTCTGATAGCTGTGAAATATAGTGCCAGACTGACTCTTATTATTTCATTTTTTGCTATCAACATTAAGTTAAATATTATCTTTTGGTATTTTAGATTACATTTTTCTTTCCCCTGTCATGAGAACAAGAGTTTATATTTCACAAATGAGATTTTGAGGGATTAGGACATTCTCATTGAATTATTAATGTGCATATCTCTGGAGTTCTGTTCATTTGTGTAAGTCTCCACATTTCACTTTAATTCAGAGTGAATTCTTTACATATTCTTCATTTTCCGATATATCTTATTTATTTCATTTTGTTAATTATTTTATGGGTCTTGCACAGGCTAGGAGATGCTCTGCTGCAGAGTCAACCACATGATGCATATAGTATTTGAACAAGAGTTTCTTATTTTGCTAACTCCCTTACTATGTAGAACCCTTTCCTGGGCTTTTTAGCTAAACTCACCTCCCTCTCAGTTTTAATATTTGGCTGGTAATTTGACTTTTCAATGAAACCATTCTTGCTTTATCATTCTTTCTCAAGGCCCTGAGTTGAATTCTTCCAACTTCCTTGGTCCTGAGCCAGCACAACTTTCTTCACTGTGCAATTGCTTATATCCTTTGACATATTCACATGCATATATTTACCATCTCATCTAGAGTCAGAAGCCTGAAACACGACAAAGCACCTTCTGTTTCCCTTATAGTGCTGAGAACACTCAGTGTACCCACAGAAAGAAGGCAGTCAACCTGTTGCAGTAATTGAAGACTTCTTGCTGCCTGCCCCATTTTCCTCAGGTGGGCTTTATTTGGAGCCCCAGGTTAGAACTCTACTTAGGTTCTTATATTCCTGTTCATCACTCATAAAATTGTAGTTCTTTTTTGAATTAATGAACATTTTTTGAATACTACTTAATTCACCTGTGAACATTAGTGTTTGACTGACACAGATAGCAATGGTTGTACTCTTAGGAATAACGAAGTTTGGTGCCCACATCCAGGTGTTTCTCATATGGAAGTCTGGTAACAATCGATCGATATTGCAGGTAGTTTGATAATTGACTGTTTTCTGAAAGTAAAATAACCTCCCAAGATAGAATGTAGGATTTAAAAGAGGAAAACAGCTAGTAGTGCCTGGAGCTTGCTAGCCTGCTGAGAAATTTCCAGATAGCAAGAAGCACAGCAGAGATTACAACATGAAATGGGAATTACAAATGAAGCTACTCTTCAGGCACACACTTGGTTTTTGACAGCTCTTGTTGAAAAATTCTGGTGTACCTGACCAGAAACATTAGTCCCGAGGCAGCCCCGGGGCTTGAGGGCTCAGGACTATTTCATTGTAAATATTGCAACTTCCACAATTGTAAGATGATTTGTAGGCTGCAACACAAAATGGTACAAATTTCTGATAATATAAAGAAAAACGTTTAAAAATTCTCTTTAGGAAGATTTTTTTTTACCAGTTTTATGTGATTTCTCTAAAATTATTTACAGGCTTAAGACACTATTTAAAATGTAGCTAACATTCATTGTATTTGAGATTCCTCCCCCCCCCCACCTCCACCCCACCCCCCGCCAAAAAAAACCCAAAACATAACAAAAACCAGCTGGGTGCTGGTGGCTCATGAAAGTAATCTTAGCTACTCAGGAGGCTGAGATCTGAGTATCCAAGTTCGAGGCCAGACCAAGCAAGAAAGTCACTGAGCCTCTTATCCCTAGTAAACTACTCACAAAAAGCTGGAAGTGGCATTGAGGCTCAAGTGATAGAGTGCTATCCTTGAGCCAAAAAACCTCAGCACCCAGACCAGAGTTCAAGCCCTAGGACCTGCAAAAAAAGAAAAGAAAAGAAAAAGCATGAAAAATGAATGAAAACTTAAAATATAAATGTGTTTTCTCTAACAAATCAGAGCTCTCTGCATAGAAATTCGTATGGGGACTTTTTATTATGAGCTGAAGATCACCTATGATTTTCAATAGTATTCCATTCTGTGATTATATTACAATGATGGCAATTACTAACAATAGCTCTGCTGGTTGCCATCTGTAATCCTAGCTACCCAGGAGGCTGGGTAGCTAGTTGAAAACCAGAAAAGTCAGTAAGAGTCTTATCCTCAATTAACCAGCAAAAAGTTGGAAGTAGAGCTGTGGCTCAAGTTGCTAGCCTTGAGCAAAATAGTTCAAGGATAGTGCCTGGGCTCTGAGTTCAAGCCTCAGGACTAGCAAATAAAATAAATAAAACATTAGGCCTAATTGAAAATGATAAATGTTGTTATTCATGATACCATTAGATCACCTTATTTGGCAGGGGAATAGATCCATAGATATTTGAAGCTTTGGTTGGTAGAAGTACTCTGCCTCAATATTCAAATATACCACCTTTGCCCAAGAGCAGTAATATGTAAACTAATGAGTATGGCTGTGTTCCAATAAAATCTTATTTCATGGATGGAACTAGAAAAAATCATGTTGAGTGAGGTAAGTCAAGAGCAAAGAGACAAAGGGCACATTGTCTCCCTGATATGTGGATGTTAAATTCAAAATGTAAGAGGATACAACAAAGTAAATGAGACTCGAGAAAGAAAGGACCTTCACTCATCTGGTCGAATCATTCCTAAATGACCCCATGCTAATGACCAGATATATGAAAACATACAACAGCGGGACCCATCAGTTGCCCTGGACATTGATCAAAACGAACTGAGCAACTCAATGGCAGCGATGGGAGGGAGAGAGGGAATGAGCAGGAAAGAGGGAAGAGCTGACACTAAACAAAAGGAAAGAAATGTACATATCATCCGATGTGGAAGAAAAAACTATTGTCAAAGCTCATAGAACTCATAAACTTTATAGACCACGATAGACAATTTGCCCCATGCAGGTTAAAATGTGTTTGTGACTTTAAGTATCACTATCTCACAATACTGTGAAATTTATGTAATCACTTAATCACAATAAAAAAATCTTATTTCAAAAACTGGTTATGGGCTTGATTTGAAAGCCATACTATGCCAAGCCCTGCAGGTAGCCTAAGAAGCAATCGTCTTGCAGATTCGTTTGCATAGACTGTAAGCTCCTTCAAAGCAAGGATTGCTACATCTCCTTTTTGATCTCCATCTTGCCCGTAGGAGTCAATAGATGTTGAGTTAAAGAGTACTTCAGAAAGTGGTGAAAAGTCAAGCCATGATTTTGCCATTTGCTGTCTCTGAAAATGAGCCAGGTTGTTTGTTGAGCTGAAGGTATATGTGGTTAGTCTTGCTTCACTTTCACATGTAACTAAGGATATCTACCAGCCTTAAAGTTATGATGTGATTATTCATCCCCAAATGTATTTTATGGAGAGGTAGAAATGAAATAATTCTCCGACAAAATTAAGACGCTACCTCATATGCCAAGTAACTGCTGCCTACTCTACGTCCTGCTTAAAACGTATACTGGGTACTATGTCTGCTTATTTCTTAGCCTGAGGGATCCAATTCAGTTTTCTGTTGTTGTCAAGGTAAAAAACAATTAAAAATCATGGAAAATCATTAAAACTACTTTGTAATGCTTAAAATAATCATTTCATAAAGTGTAAGTGGTGTGTATGTGAGCATGTGTTTAGGAATAAGAGCTAGAAAATGTTTATATTTCCTAATGGTCAGTTTCATGTTCTGTCTACCCCCAACATTAACTCTACTATATTGAAAAATCTCCCACAAATTTGAGTTGTGTCCATGTATAAATGTATTGTTCACTTCTTCCTAAATCATATAATTGAGATGATAAGCCACCTGAAACCTCTATAAATCAAACTAGAAGAAACATCTAAAATGAGAAGACCTAATTCATACCCAAGAACAGTGATGTTTCTAGTTCTTACATCCTTGTAATTTGATCACAGAATGTTAAGATTCTATTGGATTGGGTTTGGGGTTTTGCATTTATTTGTGTGGTACTGAGGATCAAATCCAGGGCTTCATATTTATAAGTGTTCTACCACTTGAACCACATCCCTAGCCCTTGTGCTTGTGTTTGTATTTGTTTTTGAGATAGGGCATTGCATACCTCAAAAAAAAAAGATTATCTACACGTGTTTTTTTTTTACAGAAGAAAGTGAATTTGATTTATTTAAAACAAAAATTAGGAATTACTCAAGGAAGCCTTTATTTCAAATAAATCAGCTCTGTTTCCATAGGGGGAAAAATTCCTATCTTTTTGATCTCACACTCATGAGTATCTGAGAGTGTAGGCATACAGCATCATGCCTGGTACTTCAGCCCTTTACTTGAACCACGTGGTTTATCATGTTGTAGCATTATTCATATTACTATCCTAGGTTGGTCCACATCAGATTGACCTTAAACTTCTGACAGGAAATCTCTTTCTTGTTTGGGGATGTGAGTATCTGTATATCATTTCAGTTGTTTTCAAAATAGCATGTAACTCTGGAAGAATGCCAGTGATCACTGTGCATATGTAGAGGGGAAGCAAACCCTGAAATATCTAATTTGTCTCCTAAATCATAGTATGAGATTGATGATACTATTATCTTTGTTTTGTAACGTGCCAAACTTCTCACAGCTAGAATTCAATTTATAGACCATCTAACTCAAGAGTACAACCATTTAACATTATTCTGGAATGCCACATTTTGCACAGTTGATCCTACCAAATGATAAGTGGGATCAACAGTGAGTACATTGCTATGCTAAGCATTAACCCCTTTGAGTACAGGGAAGAATAAATGCCACCATGTGTTCAGACTACTTTGGACAAAATTTCCCTTAAAGTTAAGCACATATTAAAATGTAACATAATGTTAGCAACCTTGATGGGTTCTTAGCAGGGAATGTCTCCTTAATGTGTTAAATTCCATACTAAGAGCATCTAATTTCAATGAGTATTGCTATGATAGGAAAACCAAAGTGTATACACCTATGCATGTGCATGCATATATACCATAGCCCAGAGGGATTGTCCTGGTTTCTCTCCTCACAGAACTCTGTTCATTGAGAAATAGTTTTTTCTGCTAGAGAGAAAGTGAGAAGTGTATGCCCAAGAGCCTCTTTCCTCTGTTTACTTAGGAAGCCTAGATTCTTACTAGCAATCTTATCTTTAGAGTCACCTCCCTGCTGGGTCTGTGTCTTCCCCAGGTTAAGGAAGGTGGTAAGAAAAGTCCTAGAACATTTTGGCTTGTGACAAATGATAAGCTCTTCCTCAGGAGGTGGCAGCCGGCAATTTGGTTATTAAGGGAGGGAAAAGACCTGTGGGAGCAGTTGCTTCTGGCCATGCTTCTTATCAAACCCAGAACAATCTTTCATTGACTATATTCATACCACAAGAGCACAGTCAATACTAAATTCCAAAAAAAGAAAAAGCTCTCCCAGAAACAGCTGGGTTCAATATACAGCCAGTTTACTCTGGCAAATTGCTAGAAATGGAAAAGTTTTCGTTTCCTTTTGTGTTTATTCTTGATAGTTGTCTTGTAAAAACTGCCTTTTGTAAATAAGGGAAGCCTGGTTTTAAACAGATTTGACTAATATGTGCAGTTGAAATATTTAGTGCTGCAGTTTTAGGAAACTAAAGAAGAAAAATAATAAATCTTTTGGAAAGGCTCAGCTAGGTTAAAGAAAATATTTTCAAGTACCTTGGCCCAATTCTTTTTCCATCTGGGATATAAATCGAATTGTAATCCTTTTCTGTCTACACTGTCACTTCATCTAACATGTGGGAAACATCACATAAATCCAGTTACACCCCATGGGGTGCCATTCATGGACACACAGTATTTTGTAAATACTAAAAATGATCCATACTAAAATTGATAGAAAAAAACACCCCCTAGTTCCTAACAGCAGAGAATACTCACTAGTTATTCTCCAGAGATTTAAAAATTGAATCGTTGTCAATGGACCCATCGAGTCTCTGAGGATGAATGCATTCCTCACATTCTCCATCTAGCTTGAGCTCAGTGTTGGCAATGGTTCAGGTTCTCTGTCAACATAGGAGGATTGAAAACCATTCCTCAACATTCAGATGATCAATGACATGAATCACATCATGATGCAGATGTCTATCCATGGCTGACATAGTAAGAGATTAGGGCAATGGAATAATTATTATAGACAGACTACATCTCATCGTGAAAGACTCTCCAAGAACTCAAATTAATATCAAACAGCTGCCAAGACCTTAGAGAGATGAAGATCATCTGCTTTCAGTTTAATGAAGTGAGGCTTTTGTGTTTTCTTGCTTATGTTGTCAAATAAGACTTGTTAATATGTCAAGTACATAATATTGTGTTTGACCAAATGAAGGTAAAATCTGAGGCACATGCTCCATAGTGAATCTTCAAGTGGAAAAGATTGTAAATTGTGAAAGTTACTTACTTTCATATTCCATGAAATATTTAATTTTTACCAGGCCATATAATGAGTTTCCTATGGTGTAATATACTGTCTGTCTGTTTTTTTCTCTCTCTCTGAGGCTCTCTCTCTAGATCTCTCACTGGGTCTCTCTCTCTCTCTCTCCCTCTCTTTCTCTCTTTCTCTCTTTTTCTCTGGGACTTTCTCTGGATCTCTTCTCTCTCATCTCCCTTCCCCTCTCTCAGTCCCTGTCCTTTCCTCTCTCCTTTGCTCTCTCCCACCTTCTCCTTCCTTCCCCTCTCCCTCTCCCTGTACTCCTTCCCCCCTCTGTCCTTCTCTCCCTCTCCCACTCTTTTATCTTCCCTCCTCTCTCTCTTACCTCCCTTTGCCCTCCCTCATCCTCCTCTTCTTCCTCTTCCTCCTCCTTCATTCTCTCTCCTCTCCTCTCTCTGCCTCCCTTCCTCCCTCTCTCTTACACACACACCCACCCCCCCACACACATTTCTCTCTTGTTCCCTATCCCCTCTTTCCTGCTTTACAGCTTGGTATCAAGGACATATAACTACTGTTCTCTCATTTCCTCAGTTTCTGTAATAGTAACAGGCAAATACTAGATGCTGAGTGGATGTTTAACAAATTTCTCTTGCATGTGTCTATCTTGCTCCAAGTAATTGCAAATCCTGAAGAGGACAGACAGAGCCCGGCTGAGCAGCACTAGCAAACCTCTCTAGTACACCTCACCAAGTCTATCTGTACTCTTTGGTTACAGTTGTTCAACCAGTTACTAATCTAACTAATTGTAACCAGTTGAACAACTGAACCCAAAGGGTGCAAAGTGGAAACATTTCATTGAGAAGTCTGCTGGGGACAAAGGAAGCTCTGCCAGACCCCCGTTCAGTTTGCAAAGGGAGCCTCTGAGTGATCATCCATTGGTAATGTTTTGTAAGTCTGCTTCTATCTGTTCCTGCAGTCAGGGTTACTTGAAGTGTAAACTACTTCATTCAAGGTCAGAGGTACTAACCATGTGTTAATAATTGTCTGGGAATCGTCAAGGATATAAGTATTAAATTTGTATTGAAAATAAGCATGTTTCTTTTATTGATAGTTACTCCTCAAAGCTGAACTGAGTTATGCAATGGTTGTGGAAAAAATGTAATGTGAAATTGATCGTTGTGATGTATATGAGGGTATGCGTCCATCTACATTTATGGGACAGAGTCGGGGATTTTAGATGACTGTTTCAAAGCTTTTTTTTTAAACACCTTTCTTAGTTTTGATATATTGTTTACAAAACATTATGGTAATCTAGTAGTGTTCATTGTTTCAGTTTTCCTAATGAGTGGACATTTCTACCTGATTCTAGTAACAAGGACAGCTCTGTCTTCTGAATTATTCTAAATTGTCTTTCCTTTTTGCAGGTAACAATACCTGTGTGATACATTTTAAGTGAAACCATTATTGTTGTATTCTTAGCGTCATCATACTTGTTTAACGGGAGAGTCTCATTTTTATGATGTGTGTGAATTTTAGCTTATTTTTTATTATCTTTAGTTGTAAGAGGATTTCAATTCAACATGTCAGCTCATGAGCACAATGCATCTTGATCAGTGTCACCCTCTCATTTTTTGTGTCCATCTCTTCCAGCCCCACTCAGCCCCTCAATTAACCTAGGTTCATTTTCACTTATGTATGTTATATATTATGACTGCATTCACCTCCCTCCAGAAAAATCTCATTTATAAATGCATAACAAATCAATGTGATGGCAGATGAATGCCTCTGTTCCCAAGCCTCCTGTATCATTCTCTGTAATATTGGCATTAGAAACCTTCAGGCATAGAATTCTATAGTATGTGTGATGTGTAGCAAGCATAAGTAAGTCAGCCAGAACACAAGAGCCTAGAGGTAAACATAGTCCAAGTTCTAGGAAACTTGTGGGTCATGTGGAGGACTTTGAATGTATCTGAGAACACAAATAGCTATCTAACAGTCAGATACTAGAGACAAAATGGGAGCAGGGAATAAAAAGAGTTACTATTCTGGCTCAGGTACAACATACATGGATTTGAACTAGGTTAGTAGTGCTAAGGACTAAGAGAAAGACACTGATTCCATACATACCTGGTATACAGGGGAAGGAGAAAGGTCAATTAAAGAGAAGGTGTTGATGATTAATAAGGATGACACAGTAAGGGAAGGTTTGAAGGCAAGTAGAGTAAGCTTTTAAAGTACAAAGGGAAGTGAAGTTGTGTCAAATGTGTGAAGGGGTGCAATCTACCAGGTAAATCACTGTAGATAAAAGAAAATAGTGGGCTGGAAAGGTGGCTCAGTGGTAGAGCGCTTGCCTTGCATGCCTGAGGCCCTGGGTTCGATTCCTCAGCACCACATAAACAAAAAGAAAAAAAGCCAGAAGTGGTGCTGTGGCTCAAGTGGTAGAGCACTAGCCTTGAGCTGAAAAGCTGAGGGACAGCGCCCAGGCCCAGAGTACAGGCCACACGACCTGACCCTCCTCCCAAAATGAAAATAGTTATCTAAATACAAATATAGTTATCCATTTATGTGTCTATAAATTTATTCTCCTTTTACCTTTTTGAATATTTTTAAAATAAATTTACCTATAACATCTACTTGTAGATTTCTCTCCTATATGATTTTTCTTATGTGACAACTATGAATCCTGAAGAAGAGACCATTGCTAGGCTCTGAAAAGTGCCACTCTTATCTCATTTTAATTAGCAATAAAATGCCTATATTAGGAAATTTCTATAGTAGGAAAATGAAAATGTCAAAGGTCTTATTGCTGCAATTCAGGAAACTTGGACAATGATGTAATATCACAAAATGTTTTACTAGTTAGCAAGCTCCTGCAAAGTTCTATTTGTTGTGCTGCTAATTAATTGATGGTTTCAAATTAAACCAGAAGCCATAGAGACTGATCATTAGCCTACAGTTTTAAATGTTTTGTTCTCCTTGTATTAGCTTTCTAGATATTTCCCCTTGGCACCTGATTAGGGATGGATAATGGTTATGCTACTTCTTTGTGCAGCATATTGTAATTTGTAACCAGGAATCCCCATTGAGCAACTATAGGAATTCCAGGGCACTATTAGATTAAATCTGTCTATTTAAGCTCAAGGGATCCTGCCAGACAGCATCAGATCAATACTCTACAGTTCCTGTGCAGAAGAAGATATTAAATTTCTCTCAGGATGTAGACTGTCGAAATTGGATTGAGCTAGCAGACAGTGATTAAAATGAGGTATATATTGACTCTTAATTGGCATCAACCTAGCCATGGGAAGATTCTGAACATTATAAATCACTTTTTTGAGGCAACTTGCAAAAAGTAGAAATAGGAAATATTTCTTGTTCTTTCTAGAAAATCACAATATTCGTTGTTAACAGGCAAGGTCCTTCTAAGTTATATCACAAAAACCTCATCTTCCTCTTTTATGTTTAAGCCAATGTAGTCAGGGTCATTACCACAACCACCACCATCATCACATACCACCCTTTAACATGGATTTATAGGGAGACAAGCCAGGCATTCTGTACCCACAGCCTGAATGTGAAGCTTCACATTCTACCACCTTTCTAAATAGTCCAGTGACTCCCCCAGCCCTACACAGACACAGAGAAAAAGAAAGTTAGCTTTTTACTTTTAAATAGATATGGCATCCAGCATATTCTGATTCTATTAGTGCTTTTGTATAATTTTAGAAGGTGATAGCAGAATGGCTGAAGATTCTTATTTTCAAAAATACTTTCAAGTATACTTGTGACTCCTGGATATGAAGCTAGACTTACTGGCATCTAGCAAGGGTTTTACGTTGTTCGTTAACATATATTTCTGATACACAGCCCTCCCTTCTCCCCTTTAATAAATTCTTTTGGTAATTTACCATGTCTCCTGTTTACTCCAAGAAATGAAAGCACTGTGACAGACTTATGAGAGACTTATATGTTCCAGTTATTGATCAATTATGAATCAATAGAAATGAAGGGTTAAGAAATTCTGATTTAAGGGGCGGGGAAGGTGGCTCAGTGGTAGAGCGCTTGCCTTGCATGCTTGAGGCCCTGGGTTCGATTCCTCAGCACCACATAAGCAAATAGAAAAAAGCCGGAAGTGGCGCTGTGGCTCAAGTGGTAGAGCGCTAGCCTTGAGCTGAAGAGCTGAGGGACAGTGCTCAGGCCCAGAGTTCAGGCCCTACGACCAAACCAAAAAAAAAAAAAAGTTTTTTTTTGGGGCTGGGAAAGTGGCTTAGTGGTGGAGCGCTTGCCTTGCATGCTTGAGGCCCTGGGTTCGATTCCTCAGCACCACATAAGCAAAAAGAAAAAAGCCGGAAGTGGCGCTGTGGCTCAAGTGGTAGAGCACTAGCCTTGAGCTGAGGAGCTGAGGGACAGTGCCCAGGCCCAGAGTTCAAGCCCCACGACCGGACCAAAAAAAGAAAAAGAAATTCTGATTTAAGACCCCAAGAGGTCAAAGACGCTGACAGTGAAAGCTCTTCAGTTTTGTGGTAGCAGATGGAAGATGTGGTAATGAAGAGGTACGAAGTATACTCTGTATCTAGCAAACTAATTGCCCACTTTGAGATCTCTCAGACCTAAGTGCTTGGTAGAAACTCTGCTCTCAGGGAAATTAGGCAACTGTCAGGGTGCTTTTGCAGTTTTTTGATTCAGAGAAATTTGATTTCTCAGCCTTATATAAATCTGTGCCCACTTGCTGTAGTGGGTACAGTTTTCATAGCAGTTTTTTGAGTCAAATACCTCTTCATGTATATCCTCACCATGGGACAGTAGAGAAAAAATAGATTTCTTCATGTTCTTGCTGTCTCTCAACTTCCAAAATATAACTTAAAAAGCAAATAAATCCATATATCTCTAGGTACAATGGATTCAGTGAAGAGACAACACTAAGCAGTATTTAGGTAACGTTCATTGTAATGGGTTTGGAGTGTGAATGCATAGGATGCTCCCTGTGTCTTTCCCTCCACTTGACTCTTCGTGTTGGTAAATAGTTTTAAAGGGACTATACCACACAGTGGACAACAGCCTAGTTAAATCTTCAAATATCCATCAAATATAATGTGACGCACCGAGGACATTACCATGTGTTCCATTAAAAGTAGACTTAGCTGCCTTTTTTCTATTCAAACATGTTCTCAGATGAACATCAGCCAACCACTCAATCACAGTATGATAAACATGGTGGACTTTTTCTAGTCTTCCTTTGCATGGAATCCTGTTATTCCAATCCCCTCTCCAGGTCAAAGGCCTGGTTCTCTATAAGTTCTTGGGACAAAATTAGGTTGCTTTTCACCATGTTTTCTGTAGTCTTCATAAGGTTTTCCATTATTATGATCAGGAATCTCATTCTTCATCAGACTGAGCTCCTGAAGAGAACATCATTTTCATATTCACAGTCCTAAAATGATATCTGTAGAATTTTAATAGGTATCCACCATTGAAAATAAGTACCTAAAGGTAAGAAAGTTTCTTATACCAAGGAAGGAAAGGGACTTGTCCCACTGAAGCAATTCAACTGAGGTTTTCTTTGGTCATTCCAGGAGTCCAGGTTGGCTTACCTTGCCTTAGATTTGTAGCTACACCTCAGTCCCTACCCATGCTATTTTTGGTTGGTCGTTTGCTTTTCAGCAAATACATGATCCCAACTCATCAAAACTATGGAAAACTTAGTAAAACAACTTACATAAAAAATTGTGACCATGGTATAAAATCTTGACCCAAAGCCTTGATCTTGATCAGATATACTTATGGCTCTGTTTTCTCATTTATTTTAAAGGTTATATAGTAAAAAAAAAAGTCCCTCAAATTTTGTGATATATAGATGGGATGGGATGTGGTGGGTATATAGAACACCAGAATACAATAAGCCTTTAGAAATATTTACTGAATAAAGAAACATAGTATCTAGAATATAGAGTTCAAGTTTTCCAACACACTTACTACTAGGTTTCACTTCACCTTGGTGACACCCCAGCAAAGATTAGCTCCATTTGGTCACTGTATTGTTTCATATTACTTAGCACAATGATAATTAGTCAATAACATCACAGAATGCTTTATAGATTCCTCCTCTTTTTAGAATATAAGCATATCAATTCAGGGACTATGTATTGTATTAACTGATTAATCTCTAATATATAGTGCATAGTTGGCTTATGATAAATACTAATCGAATGGATAAACAATTTCATTCATCCTGCTAAATGTGGTCTTCAAATTAAATTTACCCACAATTACTCCTACTTAGGAAGGATTTTTCAGTTGGTTCCTCTAGCTCCCGCATTAAACAACAACAACAACAACAAAATGACTCTGAGTCTATCCAAAACATATACTCAACATCAGAACAACGATTATTCTGAGAATTGTGAAGGGATTTATAGGTTTGTGGAGTGCAGTATTCCTAATAAAGGGACTTGCAGAATAATAGAAGAAATAACACATACACAAGTTTAGCTAAGGACTATGGGGATAAATACCTTTAAAAAGTTACTAACCAAGAATTTTACTATATTTCTCTATTGTTATCCTCTACTGTATTTCTTTTACTCATTCATTACAAAATAGATACTTTTGAATATCATTGAAGTGATTGTTCAGGTCTTGTGTTTTCAATGAAGCCTATGTTTGCCTTACTATCGTCAGTACAATGTGTTCCTATCCAGTGTCACCCTTCACTCTGTTTTCTCCTTGACTTATTCATTCCTTTTTCTCACATGATATATTATGTACATATATTTTATGTCATTGATTGTTGTCCATCTCCTTCCCTTAGAATGTGAGCTCCATGAGGGCCAGGATGTGTTAGTCATTGACTTGTTTCCAGAACAACAACCAAGAAAAAAACTACTTATGGTAGACATCTGATGGATAATGGTTAAATGCATTAATTCAATGATCTCAAGATCAGTAGTTACACATCAAAAGTCTGGATTGAATCCTGGCTCTTCCACTCTTGGCTATATGATTTCAGATGATTCACACTAAGCATTTTATTTCCCAGGTATACCTATCTCCCAGAATTGTTGGCGGCTAAAAGGCATGATGTATATAAATTACCAAACCCATAGTAAGAAATGAATGTTGACGTCTCTTCAATAAAGTGAACTCATTCTTTTTTCCTCTGCAGACACAATTCACTTTCGCCTTTTTAAAAAGAAAGAAGTCAGTAACTAAAAGTGTTGGTACACACTGGTTTCTGAAATATTTTTTATTTAAATAACTTTGAATCAAACAAAGCATGAGTTGAAATCCACTTAACAAAAAGAAAAATCAAACATGCACCATTTTTAAACCAGCTCCCTGCTCAAGTAATTCATCTGAAAAGATTTTAGCGTCCAATATGTATCATGCAGAGTCAAGAGAGCACAAACACATGTGATCTGATCATTTATTGAGCAATTACTCTGTGAGGTAACCAAGGAAACTACTTAGCCATTTCTACTAATACATCACATACTTTCCATGTGGTATGTACAACGACAGCATCTTAGTACATAGCAATGAATATGCAGTTTCTGCCTTGAGAGAAAAAGTGCGTGTGTTCTAACGGCCTAAGAGGAGCAGGAGCAGTGGATGGGTAGGACCATCCGCCAGGACCATTGGTCAGGACTCTATAGAAGAAATGATCCTGGGGGTGACTCTGACTTTTTTTCAGAAAACTACAGAGAGACAACATTGGATCATAGATACTTTGGTTCTACCATAAATATGAGAGATCTGAGGAGTTCACTGAGTTTTGAAGGAAAATGAGGTCCAGAGAGGAGAGCTTAAGTCCTTGGGTATTTCCAGGTAGCTGGCATTCAATATTAATTAACATTACTTAGATGGGCATAATTGAGGGGTTTGACTTTAATTTGAAGTAGCGTGATGATGAGCATCTCTGCATTCCCTCTAAGGCGCAGTGCTGACCCTCTATGAGTAGTTACTGAATAAACAGCTGAACACGCTTTGCTCAGATGCTATTAAAAAGGGTTTAGAATATAAATTACTTTGTGTATAACTTGTTATAGTTGATGAACAGTCTGTGATTTGTAGGAGTAATCACTATATTCAAGGTGTGGGGTGCATGCTTATTATGCCAGCATTCAAGAAATAGATGCAGGAGGATTGCGAGTTTGAGACCAGTGAAAACCCTATACCAAGATTCAGGCCAAAAACATCACTGTTGACTGTTGGTGCCTTCACACCTTTACCTTGGTTCTGAAGTAGCACCCCACTAGTTCAGAAAACAATAAATAAAGCTGAACTCTGTTAATGCAGGGAAGAAGAGCCTCTTCTGGTTACACAGTCCATGATCAGAAATCCAAGAGCACTCGTCATGGTTTTCCATCCCATTGCAGCATGTGTAATCCCCGACAACAGCTGAAACATCCTTCCCTCATCTCTTTTAATTCCTGTAGTACTTGGTGTTTCTACCATGTAATTGACATTTAATTATAAGTTGTTCTGTATCATTCAGCAGGTTTTTTTCTCATGTATGAGTGTTTTGCCTTTAATAAAAAAGATTAAAGTAAAAGTCCTTTAGGATCAGGAGCTCACTGTACAGAGCAGCGTAGACATGGTGTAAACTATGAGTACTGGGTTTACCCCAAAGTGATTGTTTTGAGTGTTGGCTTATCTTAGAGTTAAGACACTCTTTTTATCCTATGCACACATAAACTCATTGCCTCCACAGAAGGAATACTTATTCTGCTAATCTGTACCCTAATTAATAAATGAACAAATATACTAAGTTATTGGGAGCTTATAAATAAAACAACTAGATTTGCAATACCAGAAACACAGTTGTTGTTTGTTTTTAAAGAAATTGCCAAATAAGTAACACATTTGGAAATGGAAGTTGATCTGGATAAAGAATTGTGCCACAGGTTTCATTCTGGGAAAAAAATGTTTTCCTCAGTCTAGTGAACAAATATGACATTTTTCACTTTTTGTTTTTATTGTAAAGGTGATAGACAGGGGTTACAGCTACAAAAGTAAAGTAATGCATACATTTGAACATTTGAATTCAGTTCTCAGCCCTGTGTTGCTCCTCTTCTTTCAGCTCTTAAGGCAGTTTTTTTCACGGTCACATCCTATTTCCACAATTTTTATTATGTAGGTAAGCAGTTAAAAATATTTTCTTGCCGGGCACTGGTGGCTCACACCTGTAATCCTAACTACTCAGGAGGCTGAGATCTGTAGATCACAGTTCAAAGCCAGCCTGGGCAGGAAACTCCGTGAGACTCTTATCTCCAATAAACTACTAGAAAACCAGAAGTGGTGCTGTGGCTCAAGTGGTAGAGCACCTGTCTTGAGCTGAAGAGAGCAGGGAAAGCACCCAGGCCCAGAGCTCAAGCCCCCTGACCAACAACAAAATATATATATACATATATATATGTATATATGTATATATTTTTTCTTTAAGTTGTACAAAGGAATTGCCATTTAACAAAACAGTGTATGAATACAATGTATTTTGATCAATGACACCCCTTTCAACTTTCTTACCCACTCCTCCCTACCTACCTCTTTGCTCACTCTTCTTAATTTTGTAGGATATACATTGGATTTTTTATTGCATTCTCACTCTCCTCTCCTCATTTGTCCACCCATTTCTGCTTGTGGACCCCTTTAGTGTATCCACTTCTTGGTATTTTATTATGCTAAAGTTTGGTTTTGCCTTTTTAAGGAATTACACTATTTTAGATCTCCCTTGAATCTACTGTATTTCAGTTAGCAAATTTGCATACACTTGCATACCTCTACACATAAGATAATGGCCTAATACCTAGAATATACAGACAATTTAAAATTTTAAATCCTCAAAAAACTAACAACCCAATTAACAAATGGATTAATAAGCTAAAGAGAGTCTTCTCACAAGAAGAAGTTAAAATGGACAACAGACATGAAGCAATGCTCAACCTCTTTGGCTAAAAGGAGATGCAAATCCATTAACACTTCTCCCCAGTTTGAATGGCCATTATCAAGAAAATGAACATTAACAGATACTGGCAAGAATGCAACCAAAAGGGAATTCTGATATATTGTTGGCAGGAATATAAACTTGTTCAATCACTCTGGAAAGCAATATGGAGGTTCCTCAGAGAACTAAAAATAGAATCACTGTATGATCCAGCAATTCCACTCTGGCATTTACCCAAAAGATTACTAACCAGAATACAATACATCCACCAGCACAACCATATTTATTTCAGTATTATTCATAATAACAAAGGTCTGGAATCAGCTCTCAAGCCCCTCAATGGATGAATGGGTCAAGAAAATGGAATTTTAATGATCCATTAGAAAGAATGAAATTGTACCATTTGAAAGAAATAGAAAGATCTGGAAGAAAAAATATATTAAGTGAAGAAGTCAGACCCAGAAAGACAAGTTATACATGTGTCCTTTATATGTGGAAGCTAGATTTAGTTTATAAATTCACAAGGCATTATTTTTAAAGAATTTATTTATTTATTTTTATGCCTGTACTGGGGCTTGAACTCAGGGCCTGGTCATGGTCCCTGAGCCATTTTAATCAGTGCTGGTACATGACCACTTGAACCCCAGCTCTACTTCTGGCTTTTGGTGATTAATTGGAGAAAGAACTCTCACAGACATTTCTGTCTAGACTGGCTTTGAACCACAATCCTCAGATCTCAGCCTCCTTAGTAGCTAGAATTAAAGTTGTGAGCCAGCAGTACCTGGCAATCCTATTTTACTGACCCTGTATCTACACAACGGTTGTATAAATCTTAATACAAACATTATTTCTGATTTGTTGAAACAAAATGCTATTTAGGCTCTTTTTCTTTAGCCACATATTCACAAATCTACTGTTAACCAGAACTTAAGTATCATTACAAGGAATTGGTTGAAGAAAAGAAATTGGGGGTGAGCGTCATATTCAACAAGTACATTTTATTGAATTGTTCTTTTCTTGATGTGGTAGTATCTTTGATCCTCAGATCCTCCCCAGGCTTTTTGTAAGCATAGGATCAAATGTAATTATTTTAGCTTGCTCTTAATGCATTGAATCATGGATGAATGTGACTGTAGTACATTAGCTATATGTATGTAGAGAGAAACTATACATTACAGTACCTTATTACACAAATATTTGCCTTGTTGGGACATATACAGTGTGTATTTCTGCAATATCACTCGAATTATTTGCTTATTTTTCATTCTTTTATTTATTCCTCAGATAACACTGAGTAGCTATCACGCATCAGGCATTGTTCTTTTCCTGTATTTTGCTGTTGTGATCAGTTCTACCATTTTATTTTCTATAACAGTTCTCTTACGGTATCATTCTTCTTTTTATTGTGTTTTGGCAGAATAGCATAAAGATTATGTGTGTGTGCTCCAGATTCAGAAAGTCCATGAAAAGCCCAGCTTCAAGACTTTGTGTGGCCTTAGTGCAGTTGGTGAACTTCACTAAGTTTCATTTACTATACTACCACGTAGATATCATCATAATTGCCTTACCTCTAATTACTGAAGGATAAGGGGAGAAATGCACCAGGCTTGACAGGCAAGACAGCAAGGAATAGGTGTTATATGCTACCATTTTAAAAATATAGTGCTTGGGTAGCTGAAATTCATAATATTTTCTTTGAGTATTTATTGAGCAAATACCTATGGAGTATACTCAGAGTACAGTTGGACAGTGAGAGACAGCACCATCTGGACTGTGTGTTATAAACAAAAGCCCTGAAACTGGGTCTGGCAATGGAGAGGCGAGCAGATGCTCCAAATGCCTTCTAGAATGTGTTTGTCACTCTGTGTCTAAGCTGTGATGAATGTCACTAATGTCATCTCTCTTTCTATTTTAGGTAAGTACATCCTCATTTTTGAAGCTCTTTGCAGATGGGTAAGTCTTGCTGCTGGCTTTACATGTTATTTTGGATATGTCAAGAACCTGGACCAGGGAGTGCATTTGCTGCAGTCAGACCAAGTCCATTACGTTATTAAAACAGAGATTTGCAAAGACAGCAAGCCTTCCCACATACGTTCCATCTCGATTTCAAATCTGTGGCAGAAAAAGAATGTATCCATTACTTTAAATTATATGAAATGTTATTTTTAATCTAAATAATCGAAGATGAGGGATTTAGGTCTGCTCTGTCTGTAGAAGACAGAGTATTTGAAAGTATTATAACAGAAAAACCTTTTTTCATTTCTTCTAGAAAACCTAAAAATGTCTCTGATGTAAACACACTTTTGTTCTGCTTGCAAATGAGGAATGATTTCTTCTACTGTGCATGAGAAAAGCACACCATGATAAAATTATTTTAATGAGATAGGATTTTGAACCAAGTAGAATAAGTAGCCAATGGCCTTACTGAAACCTAATGTGCTGGATATTACACAGTGAAAGTTGACCTGGTGAAATTAGTATTTCTATAGTTGGCTATCAACACAGAAGACTGAACTGGAAGAAAATGACCTTAAATCACAAGGGATTTAGTATAGCTCTAAGTCAGATGTGAATGATGATTAATCTATGAAACAATTCACAGAAGGAAGTTATGAAATATCTGTCACTGGTAAACTTTAAAATCACACACATTGTTAGGAAATTAAGATGTGTCCTGCCTTGAGGGAAATTATTCAGTTGATTAGTTATCCTCAATGAAAAATTCCCAGTTTGCTCTTTCAGTTTAAAATCCCATTGCTAACTCCATACCCCGCCTAAGCTCAATGTGTTAGCCTCAGTCATCCAAGAGTCATATGCTAAAATGAGACTGGAAATGGAGGGGTGTAGAAAACAGGCTTTTAAGAAAATATGGGAGGGAGCTGAATACAACCCCATGAACTTCAGACTTCAATACAAATTTGATCTCAATGGAGATGAAATGGACAGGATTGGAAGCAATCTAGGTTGGGTTAAGAAAAGCCAAATGAGGTCTTAAGCCAAAATTGGCCATCAAGAAAAGTACTCCTCCCACCCCACCCTATTTTGTTTGTCCAGGAGATAGGCAACATCTTGAATGTGCTCAGTCATTGTCAGTAAGCAGAGCATGGAGATTTGGTCTTAGTTAAAATGTTGCAAATAGATTTCGGAAGTAGGGACAGGAGCACTTGGCTAACTGGTCTCTAAGAAAGGAGTCTGCAGGACATTCTTGTAGCCATGACAATGAAGTTCTTAGATAATGTTTCTTATTCTAAGTCACAGTAATCTATCTCTTGTACCATCGTTTCTGATTTATATCCTGCTCATTCTCCACCCCCAGTTTAGAATATCTGAAGATGACTGCTTTCTTTTGGAATTTTATATTTCTTTTATGTTCCTTTCATATGTGTTGTGTTTTGCTATTCAATTGTTTTATTTTTTCAAGAAAGTTACTACAAACTGTGCTTGTGTTGGCTATTTTCTTATGCTCTTGGATGGGGGTAATGATCACAAAGCAAGCAAAAGCAATGAAAGAAAAAGTGAAATTCTAATTGGATAGACAAAACTGTAAAATGAGTGACTTAAGCTATGGCAGAGAAGTGAATATAAACATGAGCAAAGAGATACGAGGCAACAGAAGAAGGAAAGTTCACCTTTTGTAGAGGAGTCATGAAAGTGTTGACAGGAGTTGAGATTGAGGTACTATTGAAAGATGATTGACTTATATGATGGTTGAGTTGGACATGTTTAAAGGGATGTTGTTGTGAAGGATCATAAAATCGGTGCGTAGTAAGAGAACCTTACATGCTATAAGACATTCATGGAATTATGATGGAAAATGAGCCTGCAAAATTTGCATGAACCCAGATTATATGAGGCTGATGGTCTTGGTAAACTGTTTGGACTTTCACTTGTGAGCTCAGAATATTATCCAGTCTTTTCAGCCTTGCTAAACCACAAAAGTATTGATGTATAATAATTCCCTAATGCCATACCAGAAGGGGATGTTTTAACAATTAATATGTTACTTGCATTTAGATATTCTGTGTATATATTTTTATGAAGTAGCTGTGCAGAGGCTATAATTCCACATGTGAAGTTATGGTAGAGTGCATCTTGATCAATGCCACCTCTTTCATAGTTCTCCTCCATGTTTCCCCCTCCCATTCCTACCCTCAAGTTTGTGTATATTTTCAAATTACTAGGAAATGTATTAAAATGAGGAAACCATACTTTGATAAATTATGACACAAATATAAGGCACAAGAAGCAAATGTAATGGGAAGATTTAGCAGACTTTTCTGAAATTAATCAGAGATGACTGACTTAGATCCTTCTCTGTATATGTTCAGTTTCTGTACTGCATGCTTCTAAAATCATAACTGGAGAATCTAGTTGTACTCTGGATAGATATAATATGAAAAGACAAGATTTTAATCAGGTGCTGGTGGTTCATGCCTGTAATCCTACCTACTCCAGAGGCTGAAATCTGAGGATTATGGTTTGAGGCCAGCCAGAGTAGGAAAGCCCATGAAACTCTTATCTTCACTAAACTACTCAGAAAAGGCTGGAAATGGTTCTGTGGCTCACGTGGTAAAGCACTAGCCTTGATCAAAAGAAGCTCTAGGACAGAGCCCAGTCCTTGCGTTCAAACCTCAATACTGTCACTAAAACACAAACAAAACAACCACAACAACAACAAATAAAAACTCATAGAACTCGCTCTCTTTCCCAGCTCTTTCTGCTCTTTCCTAGCTCTTTCTCAGCTCTTTCCTTCTCTTCTCTTTCCCAGCTCCCTTCTCTTTCCTAGCTCTCTCTTTCACATCTTTCCCAGATGCTCTCTTTTCTAGCTCTTTTTCTCATTCTTTTCTCTCTCCCAGCTCTCTCTCTTTCCCAGCTCTCTCTCTTTCCCAGCTCTCTTTCTCAGGCCTTTCCCCACCGCGTGGAGGACCAAGATGGCCTGGTGCCAGCCAGAACTATGAATAAAATCTACCTCTTACCTGAAAAAAAAAAAAAAACCTCACAGAACTCATGGGAGTATGCTTTGCAATAGCCAGCAAACTACTTGTACAATTTTAGTAAAATGCCATTTATCCTCATAAACCCAAAGCCAGTGCTAAGATCTTTAAATATGTCTGTGTTTTTTAATTTATTTAATTTATTAATCTGTGTTCTTGGGAATTGAACCTGAGTTCTTGCAGATGCTAAAAGCATGCTCTAACAGTGAGTTACATTTATTTTCAAAAAAGTAATATGAAGTGGGCACACTAAATTCACTAAATTGTCAGAGTGGAGATTACATATTAAGCAAAGTGTGTCTTTGCTTGATATTTAAGAGAGCAATTAGGTTGATCATTGGGTGTGACCAAAGTAGAAAATTAGAAGATATTGCTATCTAAACACTTAGATAATCTCATATTCTTGAGATTAGAACTGAAGCCTCAACAATAAGCCTTACCTCTGAGTATTTTTGTTTGATATTTGGTCGTCATTGTGTACATTTTCTAGTATATGCCTAGGCTCAAGATAGAAAAGATCCTGGCATTTGTAAACACAATAGTTGAATGTTACATTGAAAGTATGAAAATTACATGCATACTATACAACTGTATGTTCTCTCAAAGAAAGCTATTACTTCTGTAATCTCTTCTATATGAATTCTCATCTACTGATGTGGAATTGTAATATGTATTTGATTTTGCTGAGTCAAGGGAGGAGCAGAAAGAGAAGAAACTAAACAAGAAATGATGATTCTTTTCCATACTAATCATTCCTGACATTAATGTAAAACTGAAGATGCTCATTAACTGAGTATTAAAAGATTATAAATGGTAAAATTAAATATATACATACCTACTAGCAAAGGTGAAGCTTCGGGTTATGAGGAAAATATGGCATTATGTCTTTTTATTTTTGAAGTGAACTTCAGAAAACAATGTATTCTATATGATTACCTTTATAAAGAGTGACACATTCTAGTAGTATTCCAGCACAGTAGAAATAAAGTTCAAATCCCCTAGATTTCATAACCAACTAAGAGGTTGTAACACAGGGTTTGACAAGTTCTGATGCAGAGAGAGACTTCTTTGTGTTGTTTTTTAGACCTGAATCTGTTAGAGTCATCTGTTACAATCAAGAATGAAAAATAAAAACAAAAGACTTGCTGAGTATTCTCTCAGATATATATAATTTCAGATTTACTATAAAGTAGCATGAATATCACCAAGCATTCCCAGAGGCAATTCACCAAAATTCCTCAAATATTACTGTTCACTTCATTATCTTTCTCATGTCTTGTCTGTCAGCATTCTGTCTCTTTCCAACCTATCAATTTATCAATCAATCAATCTTATCATCAGCCTGTCCTGTCATCTATCAATCATCTATCTAACCATGTTTCTAGACACACATGCATATATCTCTGCTTCTTTAAATTATTATTTCTGTACAGTTTAAAGACAGACATAATAAACAGGTACTTATAATACTCCAGTAATTAGGGAAAAACTTAGAATTATGGTGTAATGGCAAGAATTAGTAATGGATATAATGCTGTGGTTTAACCCACAGAATATATTTCAAATGTCAGTAATTATCCCAACAACATTTCTTTATAGGAAAAGGAAATAAACATCACGCTTTGTAACCAGCTGTCATATTTGTTTTACTGTCCTTTAATCTGTAACACTTTTGGGGATAGAGACATAAACATACAAAACAAAATGTTAGGATGTGTCAAGCTTAGGGCCAGGGAATCTACAAGACTGAACAGGTGCACAAGCTATACTTGGAGAAGCCACCCTGTGTAGGGTCATAAGGGACACAAGGTTGGGCACTGGAATCATCTGCATTCCTTGATTGCTTCTTAGGACCAGGAGTAATTCAGATACTGTTTGCATTTCTAACTCTCTATTAAATATGATTACAATAATATCAGTCAACATTCTGTTCTTATTGAGGTTTTGATCAAGAAGAGTCTTAGAAGCATGTGAAACTGCTGTTGTATGTGTCAGTTCTGAATGTACGGTGTGACAAGGCAACTTGGCTGACCTTTATGAGTCCAGGAAACCCAAATCTCCCATTGTTCCATCTCAGTAAGATGTTGTCAGTGCGAGGTGATTTTTTTTAATGTATCTTTGCTCGTTGGTCTCAGTGGGTCCATATCCATTGCTGTCTGCCTTAGTGTCGGTATCCATATGATGACTAACTTAAAACTTAAGCTTCATGTTCCGAGTATGAAGAGAGGCTAGATCACTCCTTTACCAATTGTATATAAAGTAGTCAATAGTGTGAGGCTGTAAAAGTAGTGAGGACATATTTTAATATATCCCATCCAAGCAGAAA
This sequence comes from Dipodomys ordii, assembly GCF_000151885.1. Classification (NCBI taxonomy): domain Eukaryota; kingdom Metazoa; phylum Chordata; class Mammalia; order Rodentia; family Heteromyidae; genus Dipodomys; species Dipodomys ordii. Next base: position 7,658,262 of record NW_012267299.1, read on the forward strand.
AGGTCAGAAGCTATGTACAGATGACCATATAAGATGATGTTAAGTGAAATGAACCCCAAGATAGGGACACAACTTGCTTTTTCTTTCTTGCTACTATTTCTAATGTATGTAAAATGTAGTATGTGATTTTTTTTTGTTCTTTTGAATCTTCTTTCCCCACGGTATAACCCATTTCACTGTATTTGATTCTGGTGCTCCCATCATGTATACACATTTTTCTAGTTTGAGGAGGGGACGGGAAATAACAAAATAAGGGTATAGGTTGACCCATTGTAACAATAAGATGTACAAGACACTATGTTGAAAAAACTAACTTTACAACTTGTGGTGGAGGAGGGAGGAGTTAGGAAGGTAGGAAGAGAAGGGGTGGTAGGGGAAAAACAAAGGAGGAGATAACAATGCTCAATAGGAAATGTACTCATTACCTTACTCATGTAACTGTAACCCCTCTGTTCACTATTTTAACAATAAAAACATTTAAAAATGAACAAATATATCCCACCTAACATTTATCTATATCTGCATATGTCTTAGAATGAATGTGCTTCTGTTTTTTTTCTTTTTGTTATTATCTTTAAGTAGTTAAACAAAGGAGTTGCCATTTAACAAAGCTGTTTGTTAATACAGTGTATCTTGATCATTTTCACTCCTTTCAACATTCTCACCCATCCCTTCCCCACACATCCCTTTTGTCAGTCTTGTTAATTTTGTATGATGTGCATTGGATTCTTTTTTTTTTTTTGGGGTCCGGTCGTGGGGCTTGAACTCTGGTCCTGGGCGCTGTCCCTCAGCTCTTCAGCTCAAGGCTAGCGCTCTACCACATGAGCCACAGCGCCACTTCTAGCTTTTTTTTTCTTTTTGCTTATGTGGTGCTGAGGAATCGAACCCAGGGCCTCATGCATGCAAGGCAAGCACTCTACCACTGAGCTACCTTCCCAGCCCCTGCATTGGATTCTTGACTGAATTCCCCCTTCTTCTCTTTATTTGTCTACCTCTTACTCCTTGATCCCACTTCACCCCTTTTGAATATAAGCTTCCTGGTGTTTTGTTTTGTTCAACTTTGATTCCTTTCTAAGGAATAACAGTATTTTAGTTCTCCCTTGAATCTATCAAATTTCAGGTAAAATATTTGTATACACGTGCATATCACCCAACATATTTACTTATGTTTTTAAGCTAAATTTAGCTTCCACATCTAAGGGCAAGCATTTGAGATAATTCCTTTTAATTTTTTTCAACTGTAGAGAATATTTTGCGACTTCAAATAAACAAAAATACATGTTTATGCTCTATTAAATTATAAAACCCTTCATCTATTAGCAACTTGTCCACTGGTCCATTAATTTATCACATTACTCAAAGCACCTGTTGTAAACTATAATCAATATTTATAGGTCACAAATTAATAAAGCCAGAGTTCTTTATTACTACCTGTTTCGATTTAATTCATCCAGTGGTACATTTACTATGATGCCTGGCTGTGAAAGGGTAACTCATGGAAGGAAGGCCTTTGGACAAAAATCCTTAGGATCATATTGTTTAGCAGGCAGCAGTCCAAATGTCAGGCATGTTAATGAGCCACAAGTACAGAGAACAACCCACACAAAGTAACAGAGAATCATAGAAAAGAGAATTTTCCATATCAAGGAGAATCTTTCAAAGCATGGCTTTAGAAAGAGGTCTATGAAACCCATTTATTCATTCTTAGAAACTTACTGAATCCTATCATGCTAGGCCTTGTGCTGGTAACTAGGAGGTAGGGTGGGGCTGGGAATGAAAACATGAATTGTCATTGTGATGGTAGAACTTTCCAGAGTAGGTAAGCAGAACAAAACTAATTCGGGCAGTGCAGGCATTTAACCAGGCCCTGGTAAAACAATCTTATCCTGGTGATTTTTTTTTTTTCTTACAGTAAAGAATAATTTGGGTTTCATGTTGAAGGATACATGGTACACACTTATTTCACCTAAACATTTCCTATGTGTGTTTCTTCTTATTCAAAAATTTAAGTAACTTTCTAGCAGGAGATCACTTAGAGTCAATAACATGGAGCATTTTAAAATAAATGTTTTATAGAACAATGTTCGGGATTGTGTTTCAAAAGTTATATTAACATGCAATGAGCCAAATACATGGTTCATTGAAATTAAATGTTCCATGTAAAGACATTTATTTTGGAAACTATGTGACTTAACTAAATGGTAGATTGAAACAAAAGAGGATGAGAATCCTGTATTCTTTTGTTATAACTCATGTATTTTTAGCAGTGACTATGCTGAGTGGGGTATGTAGTAAATAACTAGGTAACCTTTTACAAGGAATTTTTATTGTATTTATCTTCTTTGAATTCTAATGTATGATCCAATTTTTCATCTATTAAGGAGCTTTAGAGGGGGAAGATGAGAAAGGAGAATGAACAGCTGTAATTTCCTATCTGATCACTAGATGGCATCATGCTCCACTTAGAATGGAAGTGCTCAGGAATTTCCCAGCCCAGTTCTGAGAATTTTCTCAAAGAAGTCTAGAAGATGAAGCTATTGTACTTCCCATACGGTTTTCATTTATTGAAGATATTAAAGCAATAATTAGCATCTGCTGTTTGACATTCAAGGATGAGATAATGATTCAGTTTGTACCATCACACATTTCCTTTAAAAGGTAATTTAGGTGTTTCTGTTTTCAGAAGTCCATCATAAATGAGCAAACATCCTGTATCTGCTTAGAAAACTGACTTCTAGTCAGTGAACCACATCTCAAGACAATAAAAACACTGGTGTATGTTGCAAAGCTTTATAACTATATTCTGCCTTCTTAGTCACAGACACATTGCGTTCTGTTCTGTGTTAGACAAATATTGGGACATTTACTGTCCCACTTAAAAAAGTAAAAATCCATTACTAGCTTCCTAAAAGCACACGGAGGTTTAAAGATGTTCACTTAACCTTCCCTGCTCAAAAACTTAGCTGACTGAGTATAAGACTGCTTTATAGGATAGTCTAATGGTGTTAATGAAATTGTAGATTCTTGGAAAGTAAAATGTAACTCAAAGAAGAGATTTTTCCAATTCCTTTATTTTATATGGATGGAAAAACACAGATGAAGCTGTTGATATCAATAAGACTTTAGTGGAACAGATACAATACATTTGTGGTAATTTTCCTCTTGTGATTTTATTTGTCAATACATATAAGATCAGTGTTTATAGTCTGGGATATTGAGGCACAGGAGTTCAGATCCTTCCCTTTTTCTATTGGCAATTGAAATCAGAAAAGTCTAGAACTCTAGAGCCGAAAGGGATTTTAGACATTATATATTAACTTTTCACTTTATATCTGTAGTGGTTTCTTCCTAGAGAGAGTAATTTGGGATACCTTCTGGACTTTTACATAATACTATGTTGAGCAATACCCCCCCCCAACACAAATATACAGTAAGAAAACTGAAAGAGATGATGCATCAAGTATTTCTCAGGATGAAGAATATAACTACATGTTGAAAGTCTAGGAATACAAGCATAGAACTAACTATAATGTAGCAGAATAATTTGAAGGGAGTCATATCAGGTTATTGTCAGATTTAAGAATAAGATTTTTTTTCTTTGGTTCATTGATTGCGTTAAATGTCTGTGTTGTGGGTGGTATAAACTTGTTTCTTGCATTCCTTCCTCTTGGATTGGCCCTGGAGAGTCATTAGGTAAATGTTTGTTGGTTTTTAATAATAATTTTCTCTGAGCCCTAATGATTTCTGCTTTTGGCCCCAGTTCCCTTTCTCCAACTCCAGGAAGGAGTTTAGAATGGCTTCCAGTTGTAAAAAGAAATACAAATGTAATTTACCATTTACTCTCTGTTTGTGTGGTCTTGGCAAACTTTATAGGCCTGGCTAGGCGTGCTGCTGCTGGCAGAAGTGAGCTTCTACCCCAGCCTGGGCTCCAGACTGCCTTTCACCTAAAGGTATTTCAAGACTAAGAGAGAGTTTGTGAACTTGTGAAATATCTTCAAGAACAGGATATGGAAATAGTGAATAATGGAGATCTTTTAAAGATCCTGCATTTAGAAATCATATACTTAAAAGCAAATTCTCCTAGAATTGAATATTTTAAAAAATTAGAAAGGATCTAAGGACAATGAATTCTAACATTTTCAAAACAAGTGCTGGGAAGTGCTTTTATATGATTATTTTTAAATGAAATGTGTTTTGAAAATTGGTGGATGTCATGTTGAATTGTAACTTTTAAAATTGTCCGATGAAAATTTTAAAGAGCTACCTTAATCTTTGAAGTGATTCTAAAGAGCTACCTTAATCTTTGAAGTGATTCAATCAAACAAAAAATTAATATTTGATAGAGAGGTTCACTTCACTTTATTATATTTCTCTTTAATAAACTGAGACGAGTATATGCTCACCCACCTTTAGAAATGATAGAATACCCAAATAATAATGATACCAGGGCTGGGAAGGTGACTCAGTGGCAGAGTGCTTGCCTTGCATGCATGAGGCCCTGGGTTCGATTCCTCAGCACCACATAAGCAGAAAAAAGCCAGAAGTGGTGCTGTGGCTCAAGTGGTAGAGCACTAGTCTTGAGCTGAAGAGCTGAGGGACAGTGCCCAGGCCCAGAGTTCAGGCCCCATGACCAAAAATTAAATAATAAATAAATATTTTTAAAAATAAAAAATAATAATGATACTAAAGCCAACAAAGCAATAACAGCAGATACTTATTGAGTCCTTCTGGGTCAGGTACAACTTTACAGATTGATGATTTAATTGATATGCTAAATGTGAAAATATACATAGGACTATAGTAACGTGTTATTTCAATACATGAATACATTGCATGTGTTTAAATCAGGCTAGTGTAACTGTCTTTGCAACTTTTATTGCTTATTCATAGCAAAATCTTTGTACATCCTACTTTTTAATGTAATGTACACGATTGCAATCTATAGTGACCTTTCTGTGCAATGATGTACCAGAACTTCTTATCCCTGTCAAATTGTGACTTCGTACCTAGTGACCAACTTTCCCCAGCCTTCCCTCCTACCTACTTTCGCCAGCCTGTGGGTTGCCATAATTCTACTCTCCGCTTCCACGAGCCCAACTTTTATAGATTCCACCAGATTGAAATCACGTAGTACTTTTCTTTCTGTGCCTTAGAAATCATTAGCTCTGTCCGTGTTGTGGCAAATGATAGGATTTAGTTTTTTTATGGCAGAATAGTATTCCACTGTGTATACATCCCATATTTTCTTTATCCATTTAGCAGCTGATGATCCCTTGAGCTTGTCTCTGCTGCAAGGCTAATAAATCGTGCTGCCTGACCAGGGGGGTGAAGACATCTCTTCAGCACATGGGTTTAAGCATTTTGTGTGTAGTATCCCAATTAATCTTTACAACCCCATGCAGTACAATTAGATTTACAATTGTTACTCTCTGTTTTTCAGGTAGGGAAACTGAGCCATGAATGATGCAATCTGTTTTGTTTGCGTTTAACCATTGTGCTGTTATATCTCATTAACCCGATACCATTATGTGGTTACATTTCATTAACCCACTGCTGCCTTTGGAGTATTTGTTGCTGGGAATATAGAAAAACTCAGAACTGACAGAATGGATAGAGTATCACCAACTAAACTTGTGTCATGTGAAATGCAAGGGACAATTAGGAAATGGACTCACTGAAGGGCTGTGCAGCTACAACCTAAACTGCCAGTTAGATAGGACTATATTGAGCAAGATAATCACCAACGTGCTGTGTTTATAAATGGTAGCATTAACTGATAGAATGCAGACTTGAATTAATGTAATGTTTCCATATTCTCAAAGAAGGAAACAATGAAAAGAAAATTCTGGGACTAATTAAAAAAAAAAGCAGTTCTTACAAACTTATTGCAACATCAAAATGTGAAGAGAAAACTGAGGTCTTAGAACTTTCCCATGCCAGTGTTTGAACTTCTCCCAGGACCTGAGCAGGGCTTTTAAACAAGCATCTGGCTCTGACTGATTTACTCCGTGAAATGGCCAAGAGTCAATTCTATCTGTACAGCAAAACTGCGCTACAGCAAAACTCCAGATAGAATTGACTCTTGGCCATTTCACGGAGTAAATCAGTTTAAAACTAACCTTTTGAGATGACCTGTTGATTTTATCAATCAATTCTTATTTAAAAGCTGGGTTAAGGGCTTTTTTGCATTTATGTTGAGTAAAATATGTATATTTTAAAAGGATTATCCACATGGTTCAATAACAATGAATACCTTTCGTTTCCCAGAAGAATACATCCTATGGGTTAAAATGCTATCACCACTTCCCAACATCTGTGGATAGTCTTAAAGAACCAATGACCTCTATTTAGTGGGTAAAGCACTTCTGAGAGAAATCATGGCATTAATTATAACAAGGATAAACATAGATGGGGTCCCAGGAAGAAACCTCATGAGCATACAGCGAATACATAACATACGAAAGATTGGTGTAAGCAAGGCTTTCTGTTGTATCAGTCTTACACCTGCTTTTCAATGTTCTTATTTAAAATGTTTGCTAATTTCAAAATTAATCCCGTACTCTCAGAAGAAGAACAATTACTACTTTCTTCCTCCCCAAACCCTCCAATTACAGAGGAGTACCTGGATCTCATAAAACTGGTAGATTTCTTTAGTTTTGGTTAATAAATGCCAGGGAAGTTTGAACACCCATAGTCACACATAACTTTAAAGGTTAAGGATGATAGCATTTCCAAAGAGTAGGGCCAGCAAGATATGACAGAGGGAAATTCTTTTGACAAAGGCACAGACGCAGAAAACGTGGCATCATTTATGGAAAATCCCAGTGGGCCAGTGAGCTGAACAGGAAGAGAATTAGTGTGCAGATGTGGATGAAATGCTGTAGGAAGATCATCTGGAATGGTTTCCTAGGACCACCAACTGAGTGCCTGGTTTAAGAAATATAATGCTAACCTGGCGCCAGTGGTTCATGCCTGCAATCCAGCTTCTAGGAGGCTATGATCTGAGGATTGTAGCTCAAAGTCAGTTTGGGTTTTGACACTCTATGAGACACTTATCTCAATTAACCAGTAGAAGTCCAAAAGTGGAGCTCTGGCTCAAGTGGTAGAATGCTAACCTTGAGCATGAAAGCTAAAGGATTGTGCCTAGGCTCTGAGTTGACGCCCTAGTTCTGGCACACTGAAAGAGAGAAGGAGGGGGAGAAGCGAGAGGAAGAGGGAGAGGAAGGGAAGAGGGAGGGAGGGAGGGAAGGAAGGAAAGAATACATTGCATATATTTAAATCAGGCTAGTATAACTGTCTTTGCAACTTTTATTGCTTACTTTATACCAAACAATCTTTGTACGTCCTAACTTCTAACTTTCTGCATTGTAATGTACATGATTGCAATCTATAGTGACCTTTCTGACGAATCACTGTTTGGAAGCAAATGAGAGGAGAGAGTTGATTTTAGTGAACTCTCTCCCTTACAATCTTAACATGTGTTTTTTATTATAGACACAGAACTTAGGGACGTGATTTGAAATCAAATGCATCTGACACTTGGGATGGCTTTTCCCGAATCTGTGTTCTCCCCTGGCTTGGCTAAGGGCAGCAAGTGTTCTTCACATGCCATGATGTTCATCCCTGGGGTATACCTCAGTCCTGCACCAGGTGCATCCTTTCATCTCTTTGTTTCTTCAAAGTGATTGTCTTAGCAGGTAGCACAGTTGTAGAAAATGAGGTGTGAAGGGAATTTGCCGGAGTGCTTCTTAAAGAGATGCTGGGGAGGAGCCTCAGTTCTGTGTACTTGTGATGCCTACAAATGATCTTCCTTGTTTTCACTTTAGGTATTTTTATAATATGAAGGAGTTTCATAGTGATAACTGTACACTTGCACACAATATACTCTGAACAAATTCACCCCTTTCCACACACACATCATAGTCTCATTCTTCTCTTTCATCTTCCAAACATTTTCAAATAGCGTTTAGTGGATTTCATTATTGTATATATATATATATATATATATATATATATATATATATAAGTGGATTTCATTATTGTATATATATATATATATGCAAATGCCTACATGTGATATTGTTCAATCCTCTTCATTCCTCAGTATCTCCTCCTTTCCCTGTTCCCTTCCCACTGAGCCTCTCCTAGGCAGCCACCATTTCACATTCATGGCCTATTACCCTTGCATCATTACCATCATCAATATGATCAACATCATAATCATCATTATCATCATTTTAGGTCTACTCTCTACAAATGAATATGAACTCGCGATATTCCATTGTTTGAGTTTAGCTTATTTTGCTCAGCATGGCCATGTCCAGATCTTTCTATTTGCCTACATATAATTTCATTTTTGTTTATGACTGAGTAAACTAGTACAACCACTATTAAAATCAGTGTGGAGGTTCCTCAAAAACCTGAAAATAGGCTTACCTTATGATTTCACCATGTCATTCATAGGGAAATATCTGAAGGAAAATAAATCACTATTTTAAAAAATGCATTCATTGGGGCTGGGAAGGTGGCTCAGTGGTAGAGTGCTTGCCTTGCATGCATGAGGCCTTGGGTTCGATTCCTCAATACCACATAAGTAAAAAGAAAAAAGCCAGAAGTGGCGCTGTGGTTCAAGTGGTAGAGCGCTAGCCTTGAGCTGAAGAGCTGAGGGACAGTGCCCAGGCCCAGAGTTTAGGCCCATGACTGGACCCCCCCCAAAAAAAAGCCTGCATACTCATATTTCATTTCTTGCAGCTCTCTTAATAAGCAATCAATATCTGCATATCTATATATCTTTATATCTCTCTATATCATCTATATCCTTCTTTATCATCTATGTCTATAGCCACACTATACAACTGAGGTGTCCAATAACCAATGGCTGGATGTAGAACATATATAGCAATACACACACACACACCACACACACACACACACCATGGGATATAACACAGCCTACAAATGATCATAAAGTTGGAGCAGGTAACTGTAGCCAGAAGAATGGAGGCATGTTGAGGATGTAGAAGGACAAAGAATGTGATCCTTTATTATGACAACCATACCACTTTAATCACACCTGTAGTCACCAACCTCTAGGGCCTTTTTGGCATTTGAGATTTGATTTATCCTCATTTTAAAAAAGAAGCAATGTCATAGTTTTCCACTTGAAGCCATAAGCATGCCAACTGATATGCAATACAAAAACTTCATTTTAACTTAGCTCTTGTCTTTGTGAAATTATACAGGGCACTTAGGTAAGGAAGGTCCTAGGAGGATTGGGCCAAAGAAATAACATTTTTAGAAGCATAATAAAAATCTGAAAGGCATGTTGGGTTTTCCTAGACTGAAAATTCTCAGTCTAACTCAGACAGTGTGTATGTTCTGATAAACAGGCCGCCAGTTGACAAATCAGATTTTAACTTGGACACAAAGTAGCTGGAATGTCATCTTCACTTCCATTGTCTAGTTCATAGAATAGCTGGGGTTTTGCTGTTCATTATGACACTTCTTTAGTTGTTGTCTGACCCACAGCACTGAAGCCCTGCCTTACATTTACAATCTGCGGGGTAACTAGCATTTGTACTCAGAAATTGAGTTCTATGACTGTTAAAAAGAGCTGGAATAATAATGAGAAGACCCAAATCTCACTCTGCCATCAGAGTTGGCTGGCCCGTTGTGTCATGCTCTTAACACAAGCTAATTATAAGCCATCACTTTCATTGTCTTCATATTCTAAAAAATCAAGAGGATTATAGGAAAATTCTCAAAGAATTGTGCCATCGATCTAACCTCACCAGGACCTTTTATAATTCTGTTGTTCACTCTGTACCACTTGCTCAGCAATCTTTCGGCCCCAGTAAGCTTATGCTGTGCATTACTGTGGGTAAAATGCACAGAATGCATCCAAAGACACAGAATTGTAGGTTTCTCTTTTGAATATTTTTGGAACCTCCTTAGGCAGAGCTCCTTTATTGCTCCTTGAAAAATCTCCAAAGACTTAAGATTAAGTTTAATAAATGGCAATGAACTATATAGAATCCCATTATCCTTTCATTTTTCTTTCAAAAATAACCTTTAGGGTAAAGCTCATGGATATTGTATTAGGACTCCAGAGAACAGAGGGGAAATTGGTCTTTGAGGCACCCAGAGTAGGTTAGGACATTTCTTAGTGCTTTTGGGATTGCTATAGGAAATGCCATAAACTAGATCTTACAAGAAACAGCAGTCAATTTCCCATAATTCCGGGGGCTCCTTTGACCAGAATCAAAGTGCTGCAGATTTGATGTTTGCTTTCTGATTCGTTCATGATGCCTTCTTGCTGTTCCTTACCTTCGATAGAAGAAGGGACAGATGTTTGCAAGTTATCTTTAAGGATCCTCATCCTCAGGAAACATGAGCCCCCTATAATGTAATCATCTTTCAGAGGCTCTAATACTTCACAGATTTCAACATACAAACTTGGGGAGGAACATAAACATTCAGACCCTGGCAGGAGAATTGAGTGGGCCTCCAATGAAGCTCTGCCACAGTAACCATGTGCTTTCCTGTACCTTGGCAACCTGCAGACTAAACTGGCATAGCACTTTATTTGAGGGTCTGAAGAAGAATTCTTCAGACTATCATACAGTCATAATATTTTTTGTCTAATGTATATAGATTGCTTTTTGGGGTAAGAGTTTTATGCTGGGGAAAATGAGAGTTTCCATGCTCTGAGACAGACTAAATCTAGTCAACCTGAACTTACTTGCAGGTCTGCATCAATAATAGATCAGGAAGCATTGTAGCCTTACACCAGCGATTCCATAAACACAAAGCAAAGAAGTGTTCATTAGTACTGGTGACAGGTACTTGCCAGAACACCTGGAGGTAGCTCTAGCTACAAACCTAATTTAGATACCACAGCACATTTTTATTGCTATCCTATGAAGAGTCAAGTGAGATAAACAGCTTATATTTCTCTGGTGGCATATTAATATTGTGGGCTATATTATTTCTGATTAGAGAGCGCATGTGATTAAAGAGAAAGGCATCTGCTGAGGGCTGGGGCTCATGCCTATAATCCTAGCTACTTCTCATCTGAAAATTTGCCTACTCATCTGTCTCCTTCCATTTTCCCCTTTCCCTCTATAATTTCCTACAATGTTGCCCCCCCCCCATCCCGTAAAAAATCTGTGCTTCTGATTTCCAATTCAGTGGACTGGACTGATTCGTCTTTCTTTGAGGATAAGACCATCAATTTGACCTGAATCCCAATCTCATTGCCCTTTGTCTGTTCTCTGCCTGTTCCCATTCACTCAGTCATTATGGTTTCTAAAGAACATACTGTGTTTCTCCCTTATCCTCTCTATTTCTACTCAGGCCCTTATTTTTTTCTTTTTATAATCTGGACTGTTTTGTAGGCCCCTTCACTGGTTTTATGCATTTGATTCACTTGTTAATAATTTCTTTTTTTATTGTGAAAATATTGAACAGAGGGGTTACAATGACATGGGCAAGACAATGAGTACATTTCTTATCAAGCATTGTAGACGCCTCCTTTGTTTCCCCTTCCCATCCCTTCCCATCCTCCCCCTGCTCCAACCATCCAATCCTCCCCCCCAAAAAAGTTGTAAAGTTCATTTTTGACATAAGACTTGTACATCTCATTGTTGCTTGTTAATAATTTGTGACCTTTTTGATCTCATATATCACCAGCAAAGAAAAAAAGAAATTGAGTCTGAGCAACAAATATGCTTGTACGTAGATATTAATTTATATGACATGTATGATTATGCAAAGTAAAAACAAATATTAGGAATACATAGAAATGTTGTTATGTGCATGTTTATATGTCTGTGGTTATGCAATACGGTTTTATATTTTCTTCTAATCCCTACTGTGGCTTTTTTGGCCTCTAGCATGTATCTACTCCACTTTGAAGATTGTCACTCTCTATCCATCAGAGAAAGTACCCTGCACATGACTGCACTCCAAAATCCCCCAACACCTCTCTGCGACAGTTACATAAAACCCAAATGTGTTGTACAGAAGACACGGCTGTTCATCAATCAACTGCTTACTAAATGTCAAGTTTAGGATGAAATAATTCCCACCAAACTCTAACTTGGTGACTTGTCCTCTCAAAATATTCTATAAATGTTTACATTTCAAAATAATTATTTCCATGCAGAGCACTTTGGCCAGTCAAAGACCAAACTATGCTGCAGCATCAACTAGGCAGACAAGACAACTGGAATACATAAATTGTAATATGTCCCTATTACTCTTACTACACAGCACCAGTAAACCAACATTACTGATCTTTGAGGGGAAAGAATGAAAAGATTAGAAGGCACACATTGGGCTTTATACTGTTTTTGTTCATGTATCTTTGGGAATATAATGAGTGAGAAAACAAAATTAAGTTGATACTTGTGTCAGAACTTTCCTTTATCAACATTATGATTGGTCCACGTACATCAGAATGAGGGAAATCCTTTTAAATGCTGGCAAACATTGGGTTTCAATTTTTCAATAAATTCTATGTTCATTTTAGAATGTAGCCAAAAGAGAGAAATGGAGACATTGCCTTGCATGTATGGCGAGATGAGAAAGAAGCAGAGCTGGGCAATACCATGTCTTATTAACCTCCATAAGCCCAGCAGGTTTCCTGTGGCTTGAATTTCCCCTGAATATTTTGATCCTCTGTTTCCACAACAGTTGCTTCAGGATATAGTGCCAATACTGACACTGGAAATGTGGGATCATATAAATAGAGCCTCCTACCTCATAGATGCCATTATTTAGGAAATTTTATAGGGTTCTGTGGGAGGTTGCACATATGGCAAAACTGTTCATTTGTTCATAAAAATATGAATAGAAGTACTGAAACACATTAAAGACAATGAATTTTCAATATTTAGTTCATATGACCAGATAAGATGTTGTCAAGTGAAAGGAACCCCAAGATAGGGACACAAGTGATTTTTATCTTTCTTGCTACTGTTTCTAATGTATTTATAAGGTACCATGTGATTTCTTTGTTGCTTTGTATGTTCCTTCCCCACAGTGTAACCTCTGCTTTCACTGTATTTGATGTCGGTATAATTTGGGGAGGGGAAGGGTAAAAAGAAAATGCTTAAATATGGGTACAAGCTGGCCCATTTTAAGAATGAGATTATAAGACACTGTTGAATATCAAACGTTACAATTTAGGTGGGGGTGGGGGGTTTGGGGGTGGGGAGTGTAGTTGTGGAAATGGGAGGGAAGGGATAGTGGAGGAAAAACAAAGGAGGAGGCAACAATGCTTGATAAGAAAGGTATTTATTTTTAAAAAAATATTTAGTTCATATGGAAAAGGGAAATCTCAAAGTTAAGTTTTTGTTGTTTTAAATATACTAGTGAAAATAACAAAGATGTGAAATTTCTAATTTTTTAAAATATTTTTATTATAAAAAACTGTACAGAGGGGTTACAGTTACATGAGCAAAGTAATGAGTGCATTTCCTATCAAGCATTGTTACCTCCTCCTTTGTTTTCCCCCTACCATCCCTTCCCTCCCACCTCCATAACTACGCTCCCCCATCTCTCTTGCTCCCCTCCCCGCCTAAATTGTAAAGTTTGTTTTTCAACATAGTGTCTTGTATATCTCATTGTTACAATAGGTCAACCTGTATCCCTATTTAAGCATTTTGTTTTTTCTCTTCCTCTCCTTAAGCTAGAGAAGTGTGTGTACAAGATTCATGGCACTGGCATCATATACAATGAAAATGGGGTTTTACTGTCGAGGAGGAACATACAAAGAAGCAAAAAAAAATTCACATGGTGCATTATAAATGTATATGTTAGGAACAATAGCAAGAAAGTAAAAACCACTTGTGTCTCTATCGTGGGGTTCATTTTGCTTAACATCATCTTATATGGTCATATGTATATAGCTTTTGACCTTTTCTGATTGTCCCAGACATATACTAGTTATTGCAAATAAGGAAAACCATAGGACCTATGTTTCTTTAGGCCTGGCTTACTTCACTTAATATAATTTTTTCCAAGTCTTTCCATTTCCTGAAAATGGGGCAATGTCATTCTTTCTGATGGAGACATAGAATTCCATTATATGTGTGTGTGTGTGTGTGTTTGTGTGTGTGTGAGAAATATATATATATATATATATATTAGCTGTGGTAAATAATGCTGCAATAAACATATTTGTGTGGGTAGCTTTAGTGTGTTCTTGTTTGTGATCATTTGGGTAAATGCCCCAAAGTGGGATTGCTGGGTCATAGGGAAGCTCTATGTGGAGTCTTTTGAGGAACCTCCATACTGTTTTCCAAAGTGGTTGAACAAGTTTACACTCCCACCAACAATGCAGTAGGGTTCCCTTCTGTCCACATCCCCTCTGTTGTTATTAGAGTTCTTGATTATAGCCATTCTAACTGGGGTGAGGTGGTATCTCAATGTCATTTTGATTTGCATTTCTTTTATGGCTACAGAGGTTAAGCATTTCTTCATATGTCTATTGGCCATTCTTATTTCCTCTTCAGAAAAGTTTCTCTTTAAGTCTTTATTCCGTTTGTATATTGGGCAGTTGTTTCTTTGAGGATTTGTTGTTGGGGGATTTAATTTTTTGAGTTCCAAGTATATTTTAGATATGAGACCCTTGTTTGTTTTATGGCAAGTGAAGATCTTCTCCCAATCTGTGGGCTTTCTATTGATCTTGCTAGCTATGTCCTTTGCCATGCAGAAGCTCTGCAGCTTCATACAATCCCATTTGTCCAACCTTTCTTTGATTTGTTGTGATTCTGCATCTCTATTAAGAAAATTTCGGGCTGTGCTTAGGAGACCTGGAGTTTCTTCTATTCCTTCCTGTAATGTTTTCAGGGTGTCTGCTTTGACTTCGAGGTCTTTTATCCATTTGGAGATTCTGGTGCAGGGTGATAGATAAGGATCTAGCTTTAGTTTTAACCAATTTTGCCAGCACCATTTACTAAAGAGGCTGTCTTTCTTCCATTCTATGTTTTTTAGCTCCCTTATCAAAAATTAGGTGGCTATAGGTCTGTGGGTTCATTTTTGGGATTTCAGTTCTATTCCATTGGTCCTGAGGTCTGTTCTTGTGCCAATATCAAGCTGTTTTATTTAATATGGCTTTGTAGTAGAGTTTGAAATTTGGTGGTGTTATTCCTCCAGCACTATTCTTTTTGTTAAGGATTGCTTTTGCTATTCGGTGTCTTTTATTGTTCCATATGAATTTTTGGATTGTTTCTTCTATTTCCTTGAAGAATGAGGTTGGAAATATTGATAGGTATCACATTATATTTGTAGACAGCTTTGGGAAGTATTGCCATTTTCATGATTTTGATCCTTCCAATCCAGGAGCATGGGAGTTTTTTCCACTTCCTAAATTCTGCTTTGACTTCCTTTTTCAGGTTTTTAAAGTTTTCTTCATAGAGGCCCTTCACTTCCTTAGTAAAGTTAATTCCTAGGTATTTTATTTTTTGTGGGGCTATTACAAAGGGAATTGCTTTCCTGATTTCAGCCATGCTCTTCTCATTGTTGGCATACAGAAAAGCCATTGATTTTTGAGGGTTAATTTTATGCCCTGCTACTTTGCCAAAGTTTTGAATCAGCTTGAGTAATTTGGGAGTGAAGTCTGTGGGATTCTTTAAATACAAGATCATGTCATCTGCATAGAGGGAGAGTGTTACTTCAGCTTGCCCTATTTGGATCCCTTGTATGTTTGCATCTTGTCTTATTGCTGTAGCTAGGCATTCTAATACTAAATTGAAGAGAAGTGTAGAAAGTGGACATCCTTGTCTTGTTCCTGAGGTAAGAGGAAATGACTTTAGTTTTTCACCATTAAGTATAATGCTGACTGTAGGTTTGTCATATATAGCCTTTATTGTATTGAGGACTGTTCCCTGGGTTTCTAGTTTTTCCAGAGACTTCATCATAAAAAGGTGTTGGATCTTGTCAAATGCTTTTTCTGCATCCATTGAGGTAACCATGTGGTTCTTATCCTTGCTCTTGTTGATATGACGAATTATATTGATTTGTACTTATTTGAACCAGCTTTACATACCTGAAATGAGTCCTATTTGATCATAGTGTATGATTTTTTTGATGAGTTGTTGAAGTCAATTGGCCAAATTTTGTTGAGAAGTTTTGCATAAATGTTCATCAAATAAATCGACCTATATTTCTCTTTCTTTGATGAGTCCCTGCCTGGTTTTGGGATGAGGGTTTTGATGGCTTCATAGAAAGAGTTCCATAGTGAAAGTTCTCTTTCAATTTCATTGGAGATTTGGAGGAGTACTGGTGTGAGCTCTGCTTTGAAGGCCTTGTAGAATTCTGCTGTAAATCCATCTGGTGCTGGGCTTTTCTTAGATGGGAAGTCTCTTATTGCTGTTTCTATTTCAATGCTTGATATGGGCCTGTTAAGTTGGTTTAACTCATCCTGGTTTAGTTTTGGCATGTCAATATTTGCTAGGAAATCATCCATTTCTTCTAGGTTCTCAAACTTATTAGCATATAGGTTTGAGAAGTATTGCCTTATAATGTTCTGAATCTTGGTTGTTTCTGTACTGATATTTCCATTCTCATCTCTGAGTTTATTTGTGTGTGTTCTCTTCTTTTTCTAAGAAGATTTGCTAAGGGTCTGTCAATTTGGATAATTTTTTTGAAGAACAAACTCTTTGTTTTGTTGATGCTTTCTATGGTTTATTTGGATTCTAATTCATTTAATTCTTATTTAATTTTAATTATTTCTTTCTGTATACTGGATTGGGGTTTAGCTTGCTGCTCTTTTTCAAGAAGGTTCAGGTGTCTCATTTAATTGTTGGTTTCAGATCTCTCCAATTTGTTGATGTAGGAATACAGAGCTATGAACTTACCTCTGAGTACTGCCTTTGCTGTGTCCCAGAGGAGCTGGTAATTTGAGTATTCATTTTTGTTGAATATCATGAACATTTGAACTTCCTTTCTAATCTTTTCCATGACCCACTGTTAATTCAACAGTGTGTTGTTCAGCCTCCATATGTTACCGGACTTTCTTTAATGGCTTTTGGTGTTGAGATCTAATTTTATTCCCTTGTACTCTTCGAGAATGCATGGCATAACTTCAAGGTTTCTGAATTTGGACAAGTTTGCTTTGTGACCTAAAATGTGGTCTATTTTGGAAAATGTTCTGTGTGCTGCTGAGAAGAATGTGTATTCTGATACTTAGGGTTGAAATATTTGTTAGATGTATGTTCAATCTAGTTGATCTATACAGTTGTTTAGATCTGCGGTGTCTCTGTTGACTTTTTGCCAGGTTGATCTATCTAGTGGGTATAGTGGTGTGTTAAAGTCCCCAACAATTCATGACTTTGGATCTATATGATATATGAGGGAAAGTTGTGTTTCTTGGATAAATTTAAGTGCTCCGTTGTTTGATGAGTAGATATTTAGAACTGTAATATGCTCCTGAAGGAGAGATACCTTAATAAGTATGTAGTGATATTCTTTATCTCTTCTCATTAATTTCTATTTGAAGTCTATTTTATCTGATCTTAGGATTGCAACTCCCGCCTGTTTATGGTGGCCTTTTGCTTGGTAGATTTTATTCCGGCCTTTCCCTTTCATAATATGTTTGCTTTTATGGGCAAGTTGTGTCTCTTGAAAGCAGCAGATAGAAGGATCTTGCTTTTAATTTTTTTTTTTTTGTCGGTTGTGGGGCTTGAACTCTGGGCTAGTGCTCTAACACTTGAGCCACAGCACCACTTCCAAAAGATCTTGCTTTTTAATATAACTAGACAATCTATGTTGCTTAAAGAGAGTTGAGTCCATTAATATCGAGTGTTAGGACGGAGAGGTATTTGGTAGTTCCTGCCATGTTATCCACATTCTTGGGGGTTGTGACAAGGGGGTTCTTCATATGGTTCTTGGATTCTCAGTTTGGGTATGGTTTCTTGGCCTTTATTGTGGTCTTGTTGGTTTTCTATGTGTAGGACATCTTTAAGTATTTTTTGTAAGACAGGTTTGTTGGAGATATATTGTTTCAGTTTTTCTTTGCTATGAAAGGTTTTTATTTGACCTTCCATTATGAAGGAGAATTTAGCTGGGTACAATATTCTTGGTTGATAGATGTTTGTCTTTAGGGTGTGGCACACATCATTCCAGGCTCTTCTTGCTTTGATTATCTCTGCTGAGAAATCTGAGGTTATTTTAATTGATTTCCCTATCTAGGTGATTGATTTTTCTCCTTGACAGTATTAAGGATCTTTTCCTTGGTCTGAATTGATCCTGTGTGGATTATAATATGATGGTGGAATATCCTATTCTGGTCTGGTCTATTTGGGGTTCTAAAAGCTTCTTGTATCTGAACAGGCCTAACTTTTTGCATGTTTGGGAAGTTCTCTGCTATGACCCTGTTAAATAAATTTCCTAGACCAGTAACTTCTGTCTCTAGATGCTCCTCTACACCCATTATCCTCAGATTAGGCCTTCTGATGGTATCTTCTAAATGTTGAATAGATCTATCATATTTCTTGGATTTGTCTTGGATAGTTGAGTGTTTTTCCTCTACAGTACCTAGGCTGTCTTCACTCCCTGAGATTGGATTTTCTGCATGGTCTAACCTGCTGTCAAGACTTTCTACTTTGTTTTTTATTTCCTTTCCTTCTAATTGGTCGGCTTTGATGGCTTCATTGTTTTGGATCTTGTGTGGACTTCTTTACTTCCTTAATTTGGTGTTCAGTGTTAATTCTCAAATCCCTTAGTTGATTGGTTACAGTTTCATTGGACTGCCTTTTCCTCTGATGGGCTCCATTCAGCATTCCCTTTATGTTCTCCCTGGATTCCTTCAGTTGTCTGTTTATGGATTCCATGAATGCCTCTATGATCTTTATCTATTCTTGTCCTGCTCACACAATTCCTGAATTAATCTTTGAGTAACTTTCTCACATGAGATTCCTGTATTAATTTTTGGTTAGGTTCATCATGCTCCCAAAGTTCCTGTATTTTTGGTTAGCCTTGTCTCGCTCCCTATCACACTCACACTGAGTCCTTTGCAGGCTTTCAATCTTTTCATTCACCATGTTTACCAGTAGTGTTTGTAGAGCTTTTTGGGAACTCTCCTCTGGATAATTCATTAACTATTCTGTCACCTGATTATCATGAGTGGGAATTGAGATATATAGACTTGTCATTTTTCTTGTGTTTCTCTGGCTTGTTTTGCTTATTTGGTATGAAAGTAACACCAATTTCATGCTAGAACACTGTTTTAAGGCAAGCATCAACCAGATGTATAGTCAAATTGGGTGCAGATACAATGTAGTTCTACAGATACAATCTATTGAACATCAAACAACTCTGTATTAATGGGCTTAGAACATCCAAGAGGGATTCAGCAGACCAGAAATTTAATAGGTTTAGGGAGAATTGTGGGGAATAATAGGATTAGAGGGATGTGGAGAGTTAAAAGGAAAGAGTGAATTTAACAAAGTTCTAATCACTGAGAGGAAATGGATAGAACATAATGAAAGGAGAGAGATAAAGAAACAAGAAAAAAATGAAAAAACAAAAATTTGAATTTAAAAAATAAAACACTTAAAAATTATATAAATATAAATACTGATAGAAGAAAAGAATAGGATGAGAGAAGGAGAGAGATAAAAAGGAAAAATGAAAAAATAAAAATTTAAAAATTGAATACTTAAAAATTATATAGGTATAAAGAAATAATACTACTATTAAAGAAGTTAAGCCTAAGAGCTTGTGATTTGAGTAATCATTTTCTAAATTAGGTATGTACACAATGAAAGATAAGATCTAATAATCAATGACAGGTACATATCTAGGGATGAGCAGAATAGCCATTAAGTCACGCAAAACACTCATTACCTTGCCCATGTAATTGTAACCCTTCTGTACGGTATTTTCATAATAAATAAAAAAAATAAGATAATACCAAAAATACACACACACCTAAAATAAAAATTATGAAAGAAAAAAATAGAAAACAATTTTTAAAAATAAAAAACATTAGATAGAAAAATGAGTTATTTAAATTTTTGGTGATGGAGATCTTGTATCTCCCCTGTGTCTGTAACCAGTCTTTTGGTATACTCTCTGGTTTGCTTGTGGCATTTGGTTTTCCTGTGGCTTGATTGGTTTCTTAAGTCAGTTTGTTTGAGGAGGCAGAAAAATGCTCTGCCTTACCCAGGACTTTGTGATCCTCCTTCCAGGCTAGTTCAGTGGAAGGGAGATCTACTCAAGTATCACAAAAGCAGGAGATGCTAACTTGGAGTTGCTGTGGTGAGGCTAGGTTCTGGGTAGGGTTGAGGCCTATCAGCAATCGGTAGCTTTTCTCTGAGGGGCTAGCTCCTGAGACATTCACAGAGTCCAGCCTGGAGCCATTCTCCGGATTTATGTTTACTGAATTTTAATTGTCTTTTACCCCTCCTGCTGTTGGGCATGCTGCCTAGGCTGTAGTGGGGAGGGGAAATCTCTGGCTCTGTTTACCCAATGAAGAAAGTCACTTCTCCATGGGCAGAGCTTCCTCTGTCTGGGTGGGGTGACTTTCCCCTGGGTGCTTTCCCTTGGGTGGAGCTGAGCCTGTCAGGTCAGGTTCCTGTGACTTGCTGAATGGCTCCTATTGTTTTCTTCCAAGGCCTGAGTTGGAGCTAGCTGCTTGGTCAGGCCTTTGTCAATATCAAAGATGGAGTTCTTCTCTGGTGGTGGGGGAAGGACTGCCTTCCCACTGCTACTCCATGAGAAGAGGTGAGGATGTCTTGAGGGTATTCATGCAAGCCTCTTGTTTTCTGAGCTGTCCCTGGTATGCGATTAGCAGGATGAAGATTTCTGCTCCTTGTCAGTTCTTGCTGGTAGTGAGTAGAATCTGCTTGCACACCATGTCTGGCGCCTTTGTCCCAGACTCTCTCTGTTGATATGGTGGGCGCAGCAGCAGCCGATGCCACTGCCACCACTGCAGACACTGGAAAATGCCCAGATCTGTCTCCTTGGCCAAGCTGCCTGGATTTTCCCTCTCTGGCCAACTCTCTGTACTGTGATGGCACACTTGGTGTGATTCTCTAGCCTAGGACTATTCACTGGAACTCTAAAACTGCTTTCTGTGCAAGAGCTTGTTTAGCCTCCGGCTTCTTCTCCCTGCCATCTTGGAACCTTTCCCCCTAAATATATATATATATATATATATATATATATATATATATATATATATATATATGTATGTATATATATATATATATGAAACTGATTAAGAAATACCTGTTTTCTGGAAACATTAAGGACATAATAGAAAAGTTCAATATGAAAGACTAGCTCATCATACTTTACCTAAGGCATACTAGAGTTAGCATTTCCAATGTAAACTTTAACTGTGTGCCAGGTGCTGGTGGCTCATGTCTGTAATCCTAACTGCTCAGGAGGCTGAGATTTAAGGATCTCAGTTCAAAGCCAGCCCATTCAGGGAAGTCCGTGAGACTTTTTTTTTTATGTGTTGGGGGGGGGGCCTCCAGTTGTGGGCCTGAACTCTGGGCCTGGGTGCTGTCCCTCAGCTCTTCAGCTCAAGGCTAGCGCTCTACCACTTGAGCCATAGTGCCACTTCTGGCTTTTTTTCCCTGCTTATGTGGTGCTGAGGAATCAAACCCAGGGCCTCATGCATGCAAGGCAAGCACTCTACCACTGACCCACCTTCCCAGCCTGTCCATGAGACCCATCTCTAATTAACCACCAGAAAACCAGAAGTGGTACTGTGGCAGAGCACTAGCCTTGAGCTAAAGAGAGCAGGGTAGTACCCAGGCCCAGAGTTTAAGCCCCACAACAACAAGAAGAAAAAAAACACAAAAAAAATTAATTGGGAATTAAAACATTTTAGATAATGTTTGTATATACATGTCGTCTTTCATAAAGGACTTGAGTAGAATTATATATAAAGCTAAATATATCTAAATTAAAGTATATATAAAATTTCAAATTGTAGAGATTGAAATGTAGAAAATAACTAGAATTAAATCTTTCTGAATTCTAGAAATCTCACTCTGATTTCAGTATTTATTCTGTTGTTTAACACATGAAATGTTATAAAATTTAAAAGTTTAACTGATCAATGATATAAGTTCCTTAAATTATGGGTCATTTGCTTATTTTTCTTTTTTAGAAGTTATTAAAAGGAGAAGATAAAGATAGTTTCCTGGGCTTGAAAGGTGGCTCAGTGGTAGAGTGCTTGCCTTGTGTGCATGAGGCCCTGGGTTCTATTCCTCAGCACCACATAAACAGAAAAAGCCAGAAGTGGCTCTGTGGCTCGAGTGGTAGAGCACTATCATTAAGCTGAAGAGCTGAGGGACAGAACCCAGGCCCAGAGTTCAGGCCCCACGACCTACAAAAAAACAACAACAACAACAACAAAAAAGTAGCTTCCTTAGAAGAAAGCTTTTCTTTCTTTTGAATTCATGTAATTAATTCAGGAATGGTAAATTTTGTGCACCAGTGTCTTTTAATTCCCATGACATTTTATCTTATACTTTCCTTTAAAATAAACTTTATGAGTTATATGTGGTATATAGAAACTAAAAGCCTTTGAATGGTTTTGACTAAAACTGTCAAAATCAATGCAAAGAAAGCCCCAGGTCATCACTCCATCTGCTCTGTTGTTGGCAAAAATGAAGCTCAGATGTTGTTATATACCTTCTTCCTTTTCCTGGTTGGGCTATTGCCAAATAAGACTTTCAAAGAGATGAGATGTCTGTATCACAGATGAGATGTATCAGAGTTTTCCCTGACATCATGTGAGAGTTCATTTCCAGTCAAAGTTTTTTTTCTTTTCTTTTTTTTTTTTTGTCAGTCGTGGGCCTGAACTCTGGGCCTAGGCGCTGTCCCTCAGCGCTTCAGCTCAAGGTGTGCGCTCTACCGCTTGAGCCACATTGCCACTTCCTCCAGCCAAAGTTTTTAAAATTTGTTTTTATTTTTAACTGTTTCCCTCAATTTAATAGGTTGTAAAATAGAGAGAATATCTTAACTCTCAACAGATCAGCTGTTTGAGGCTGTGACCACTGCACTCTGGCAGAGAAAAAGAGCAAGTTTCTAGTTAAAGCACACACAACTCATCAAAGTCTGCTTTGAAATGATGTGTTGTCACTTTCATTCATAGTCTTTGGACCCATGCATGCTGATGGCTAACCAAGACAATGCAGCTACACTAGAGTCCCTGCCCAGAAAGCTGAGCTCTTCACATGGCAAACCATCTCACAGAGAAAAGGACTGCACATGAAAGTGCAATCTGTAACAACATACTAAGTCCATAACTTTATATGCCCCAGGTATGCAAAAAGGGCAAAAACCCTATCCCCAGCCCCAATGCTCATTTTTGTTTTCTTTCTCCTACCCAATGAACAACATTTAGTGCTCAGTTCATTTAAAGCTGATTTATACAAACCTATAAAGAAAGCAAAAAGAACAACGGGGAAAGAAGGGTGAATCATGCCCTATGTTTGATTTCCTTGTTCTGTTGGCAATTGCTCTGTCACTTGAGCCACACCTCCAAACCTTTGGTTTGGCCTTCACTTTTAAAATAAGGTCATGAATATTTCACCTAGGCTGGCCTCAAACTTTCGTTGTTGTCGTTGTAGTTTTTGGTTGTGGGGCTTGAACTCTGGGCCTGGGTGCTCTCCTGAACTCTTCAGCATGAGGCTAGCACTCTATCACTTGAGCCACAGCACCACTTCTGATTTTCTGATGGTTAATTGGAGATATGAGTCTCACAGACTTTCCTGCCCAAGCTGGCTTTGAACCATGATCCTCAGATCTCAGCCTCCTGAGAATATAGCCTCCTAGGATTACAGGTGTGAGCCACCAGTGCCTGGCTGGCCTCAAACTTTTTTTTACAAATATATATTCGTTATTGTAAGCCAGACCCAAAGAAACATAGGTCCCATGGTTTCCCTTATCTGCAATAACTAGTATATGTAGGATAAGCAGAAGAGATCAAAAGCTATCTACATATAACCATATAATCTGACGCTAAGCAAAATGAACCCTAAGATAGGGACACAAGAGATTTTATCTTTGTTATTGTTCTTTTTAATGTACTTGTAATGTACTATGTGATTTTTTTTGGTTCATTTGTATGTTCTTTCTCCATGGTACAACCCCTGTTGACACTGTATTTGATTCTGATGTCCTGCATCTTGTATATACATTTTTCTAATTTGGGGAGGAGAAGGGAAGTAACAAAATGCTGAAATAAGGATACAGGTTGATCCATTCTAACAATGTTAGCCTCAATCTTTTGATCTTTTTGCCTCTGCTTCCCTATGGAAAATTGATTGAGTTGAATGGCAAATTCTTGATGTATAAATTTCAGCTCAGAAAATATGGCCAAATTGGAATAGTCCATAAGGAGGGGAACGTGCATTTTGTTTGCAAGTCTAGAGCTATCTATAATGCTTTGCAAGCAGAGAAAATTTAGGGCATTGGTGTTGAACTGTCAGCATGTTGCTTAGTTTCCTGACATTCATTTTTATCTTGCAAATTAACATCTTGATGACCCAGTAGCATCACTGTTGTGTTCTTTCTGTACCTGTATTTAACCCCTGAACTTAGAGCAGGTTAAAACTGACTCTCTTTACTACTAGATTTCAAAGTTCTCCAAAAATCTAAAGCTTTTTGAGCACAAATATGACTACATGGGTAGAAAATTCAATTCCTAACTTCCAGTGACATACTGTTGTAAAAACTCATTTACACACAAAATTTTACATACAACTAGCTTCAGGCTGTGTATACAAGGCATATATGAAACAAATTTCATATAAAATTTCATATCTTGGGGTTAACATCTCTGAGATATCCCATATAGTATATATTACATACATATTCCAAATATTCAGAAAAGGCTGAAATTTTATATAGTTTTTGTCCTTGGCCTTTTAGGGTAGGGATTAGCATCTTATAGCAGAGCTTTCAAACATCATTCAACAATTTCATCTCTATGGAAAAGATACTAGGAAATGATACTAGGAAAATGATACTAGCTTGAGCAAGGTTACTTAATCTATTGATTTTTAAATATTAGTTACTTTGCTAGAAATTAAAATATTCAATACACTATTCAAACATAACCAGAAGAATAAAACATGCTGAACGGTAAAGAGTATCAGAATCGGACATAATGGGGGGGAAAAAGTGTGTTGGTAAGGTAATAAATGATGTTGTTATTCAGTGCAGGGTTGGGGAATGGCCTCTGGGTTTGCAACTGTCTCAATGAACTTACCTTTCACTTTGGCCCTTGTACTGTCTGCCATAGTAGAGTGGCCATAGGGATTGCCGTAACTAGGCATTCTGAGTGCTGAAGGACAGATTCTGAAGGAATTATAAATGGTAGCTTTTTTTTTTTTTTTTTTTCCGGTCATGGGGCCTGAACTCTGGGCCTGGGCGCTGTCCCTCAGCTCTTCAGCTCAAGGCTAGCGCTCTACCACTTGAGCCACAGCACCACTTCCAGCTTTTTTCTTTTTGCTTATGTGGTGCTGAGGAATCGAACTCAGGGCCTCAGGCATGCAAGGCAAGCGCTCTACCACTGAGCCACCTTCCCAGCCCCTATAAATGGTATCTTTGAAAGAGCTATCTTGTTTGTGAATTAAGCATGCAACATAGGACTTGGAGTTTGTGCTTACTTGCTTTGACCACTTTGATGGTCATTTTTATCCCATTCATATGATCCCAACATGTTTCAATCTTATCTCTCATTAAATAAAATCTAGTTCAAATATGTAAAGTAGCCATCTACTCCAACTTAGTATCAGGTGTGGGAAACTGATATTTTCAATCCTTGAGGTTTGTCTTCCAGACATCTTCAAAAATATAACTTGATCTGAATGCAGAATTTTATTGCAAACTATACAGTTAGTGTAAAGTATCTGATGTTTTGTCAGGTAGCTCTTTTTTTTTTTGGCGGCTGTGGGGCTTGAACTCAGGGCTTGGGCACTATCCCTCAAGATCTTCAGCTCAAAGCAAGCGCTCTATGGCTTGAGCCACAGTGACATTTCTTGTTTTCTAGTACTTTATTGGAGATAAGAGTCTCACGGACTTTCCTGCCCAGGCTGGCTTTGAACCGAGATCCTCAGAGCTCAGCCTCCTGAGTAGCTAGGATTACAGGCGTGAGCCACTGGCGCCTGACTGGGGTAGCTCTTTAATTGGAGGAAAGAAATTGCTATTGAGGCAGAGTAGAAGGAGGAAAAATAATTAACTTCTATAGTTATTTTCCTTAAGAGAGAAGATAAATAAAAATGATAAAGATAGAAGATAAGCTTTGTCTCTGAAGTCCAAATTGGTAGAAATGAAATCTGCTAACACACCTTGGGCAGAAAAGCTTTATGAGAATAAATTGTTATCACCTACAATGAAGTATAAATTTAAGAGTTGAATTATAGAAGTTATCATTCAATGCTTCTTTAAAAAGAAAATCAAGTTTATTTTAAAAGACTTGCCAGGTAAGAGAGGTCTCTGAAACAGAGCCAGAGAAAGCACCTTGTGGCTCTTACCATTTCATGTAGGAGGTGGCAGAAGTTTGGCCCTTTGATAGAGAAAAGAGAATATTATAAATGACTGACTCAAATAGGGTTACATGTCTTTAGGCATTTGGGTAGATTGTAGTTAACATAGCTAAACTGTCAGGGAAAAGACAGAACTAGAACAAAGTACTAAGGCAAAACAATGGTTTGGGATAGACTGTCCTTCAGATGTCTTACCTGGAGAGACTCCTAATCTCTTCTGTCAGAGGATTCTTACTGGAAAAGCTGGGCAGCCACACCTGGAAAAGAAAAGCCCTTGCCGTTTGGGTTTTCCGTCATAATTTTCTCCACTTACCTTCACTCAGGAAAAAAAAAAATGCAATTAGTCACTGCTCTTATCTAACACTCTGACTCTTAGTACTTAGCTTTAGAAATCTTTTCTGTCACTCTCTAATTCTTGTGTGACCCAATAATGTTTCCAGGGCTTTATTTTTCTTCTGTTTAACATTCTCTGCTTCTAGTTTTTAGAAAGAATGATTGAAATAGTAGTAACTAACTCTGTTTGGCCCATAGGGACCAGTAGGTTTATTCACCCACCTGAGTGATTTACTCTAAGCAGTTTATCCCATCAAATATTTGCTAAAAAACTGCAAAAAATGTTTTTACTTATTGTTTAAACCCAACCTATTCCAGAATAGAGTTATACTCTGAAAGAGTATAATGTGATTGTATGGTAAAGGCTTAGTCCTGAAAAATCTAATTACCTCAAAAATTTTCATCTATATCTATATCTATATATATATATACATATATACATATAGATAGAAGGATTTCAACCATTATTTTTAACAGCACAGTTCAAGAATGCTTTTGGCATTAGTATTGACGACTGGAGTCATTCAATCAGCACCAAACACCAAGTCGCCTATTTGAAAATCTAGCCCTCCATTTCAGGATCCCCGGTAGATTGAACAGAGCAGAGATGCATATAGCTCAGAATATGAACTCAGCAATGCAGGATCAACCATTTTTAGGTGTGAATCTGTAGTAAATGTTATATTCACAATCTTCAGGTATTTTTCAAATTGTTTCATCATCTCTAAAATACAGAAATAGTATTCTTTTATGATGCCACTAAATAAGGCATTTATAATTGGTTAGCACAATATATGGTGCAGAATAAGCAAACAAGTGGTACTTGTAGTTATTTTTAAACATAGTCAAAAATATAGTCAATATCTCACTGTGGGAATATTCCATAAGGAGGGCAATGTGCATCTTGTTTGCAAGTCTAGAGCTATATATAATGCTTTGTACATAGAGAAAATGTAGGGCATTGGGGTTGAACTGTCAGCATGCTGTTGGTTTCAAAAATTATTCAAGAAAGCATTTATTAAGCTTTTATGTTAACAGTAATTTAGCAAGGAGTATTTCAATACACTTCTAAATCTGTTGAAAGCTTACTCAGTTGTTTTAAAGACAATGTGAAAATTTATGTAATAAGGAAATTCAAGTGTTTCTATAATTCCAGTGATAAGCGTTGTGTTAATTTGGGAAGTGGGATAACATGAAGCATTAACTAGCTGCAGATCACTAAAATGTTAAGCAGTAATTGTAAAGTGTGACTCAAAGCCTTATTTGTAAGATGCAAAACATGAGCACTCTTTGGTCTCAAGAAGATTTATCTGTTTTTTTGTATTTATTTTACAAATTTGTTGTTATGAATTTTCTCATGACATCCATGAGAGCTAATTTGAAAAAGAACCATTCTGCTTGAATTTAAATATTAATAGGTTAACAAAACCTTCTAGACAAGTTAAAATATGTAGATGTTGTATATATGCAAATGTAATGAATGCATAGTGTATATGAATATTATTACTAGAAATATAGCTCTGAGAAAGAAAGCTTAAGAGAACTTATGACTACTCTCTTTTCAGCATTTTATGTTCTCTCCCTAGAGAATCTTCTTCAATGCCTCATAATTTGATAAAGCAGATTTACAACTTTTCTTCCCCTGTCAATTTGTGTGTATATATGTATAAATGCACAAGAATTTGTGATGTGTATATACACAAATATATGTGTGAAATTTTCTATGAACATGATATGCAAATGTAAAAGTTTCTTTGAGAGATTTATATATGTGTAGTGTGTGTTTATGTGTTATGTATAAGTCTGTCTACAAGGTGATTGTGTAAGATTTGTGTGTGTATATGAGGTATGTGTGTGTGTGTTCTGCATAGGAGGGGGGCATTTGTGAGTATGTATAATTTTTTCTACAGTAAGTAAAAAATGTGTGATCTTTGTAAGCATACATGCATTGCATTAATGCAGTGTGTGGTTTTAGTCATGTATGTTTTGTATGTGTTGGGAGGTAGAAATTGGACAAATATACGTAACTTGGAGTCCGCTTCTATTAGAATAGTTATAACCAAACATGCTAGTCTTGGACTTAGGGATCTTGTGAGAAGTGCTACCCAAGCTCTATAACTAACAAGAAACATTTGAAGGCAGTTTAGCCTGTTCATAGCTCAGAGGGTTCTTAAATTCAAGGCTCTAAAGGTAAAATGAGCATTCTTCATGTCACTGCCAGAAAGAATCTTGAAAACATATTCTGTTAAGTCTAAGAAGCCATAGTGACTGATTGTATGATCCAATTTATATGAAATGTCAAGAATAGACATATCTATAGAGTAAGAAATTAGTGATTGCCCAGGGATTGGACTCTACATAGGTAAAGGCTGTGAGATTTCTTTATAGGATAATGAATATATTCTAAATAATGGCAAGAACGCATAACTCTGTGAATATACTAACATCACTGAATTACACACTTTAAATGTATAGATGGTATGTTAATTGAATTATAATTCAAATGATGCTATTCAAATGAGATGCAGAATGATTTTCCTAAGTAGTGAGACTTCCTCATTTATTGATTCAATAGTTCTGGGGTTGACCTTTTTGATACAAATTAACAGAGATAGGAGGGGAGGCATCTGTACTCACAAAGCACCTCTGACCATAGTTTCCCCACAAGGTGATGCTTTTGTCAAGGATGAAGAATCCGTGTCTGACAATAGATGAACCAACCCTCCATGTCTTAATATACAGCATTGTACGTCTGGAGCCAGAAGACCCTGAGGCATATTAGGTGAAGAGTGGTTTTTCTTCATTTCCTCCCCTTCCCTCTCTTCTTCCTCTTTCCTCTACCTTTTAACCTTCCTTTTAATCTACTCCTTTCTAATGCTTTTCCTTTTATAAATAGACATTGTGATAAATTAATTTGGAAATATAGCTAAGTATATGCTTGTTATAAATCTCTTCTTTGTTCTTATGATTTGAACGTATTTCTTCAGAAAAGGTTGGGAAAGTTTACAATGGGGGTAAAAATCTCTGTGGCTCCACTGCTCATAGGAAGGATTTGTATATATGCATTGCTTTTTTTTCCTTTTCTGCCTCTGAGACTTGTCAGTGCCTCTCCAATCATAGCCTATAGTATGCTTGTTGTCTTTAGACTCTTCATCCATATCCATCCATCCTCCATGTAGGACTGGTTATTCGCCATGATTTCAGATAATTTCTCAAAGATAGGCTATGTAATTATATTACATCCTCACCTGTAATAACTGCCAGTTTAACATATATATGTATATATATATATATATATATTCTTGCTTAACATTTAATTGAAGAATCGCGAGTTCAATACACAGTTATGTGAGCCTAATCAATAGATGTATTTTACAAGTTTCGGCTTTGCTATGTTAGATAATGTCTTTCTGCTGAAGAAATTAATATTTCTGTTAAGTGTCTTTTTTTGCACAGAACTGTTTCTGGAATTGACACTCTGATTGTAATTACTATTATTAAATATCAGTGAGTTTGTTTTGAATAACCAGTCAGTCAGTGAAATGGTATTTATGTACTTATCTGGCAGAGGAGAATTGTGGGCTTACCAGAGAAGAGAATTCAGCATCTCTTGTTTCTCAACCCGATGTTAACTGCATTTATATTTCTGACAGTTCCCATGATACAGTTCTAAAAGAAACATGTAAGCGGATCTGAATTTCTTCATCAAAAATGAATGTTTCTTGAGCTCCAGTGGTTGGAAATATGAACATGTAGACAAACAGTTAAAAAGACACAAGATTTTGTAATTGCTCCTCAGGGGAAAAGAGTAGATAAAAGAATACAGTCTTGAGATTTCCACCATCTAAATACATCTTACGAGGCTAATATGCATACTTTTTATTATATTAACATGGATATCTCTTTTAAACAGGTATTAATGTTGATGATGAAAGTTTTACACATTTTCAGGGAGGAGTTTTCTTAGTGTCCTCACCATGGAACCCTGTCCCAAGTGTCCCAGACAAACATTCCTTGAACACATAGGGTGGGAGCTGCTATGTGCACACACTTGTATGCAACATTAGTGTAGCCAGATGGGCATAAGGAAATGCAGTATTGAACTTCTGTTTTTGTCAGTTGTGGGGCTTGAACTCTGGGCCAGGGCTCTGTCCCTGCACTTTTCAGCTCAAGGCTAGTGCTCTACCACCTGAGCCATAGCACCACTTCCAGTTTTCCAGTAGTTAATTGGATGTAAGAGTCGGACTGTCCTGCCCAGGTTGGCTTTGAACCTCTATCCTCAGATCTCCGCCTCTAGCTAGGCATGAGCCACCTGCACCCAGGAGAAAAAAATTTTAAGACTCAATTTTGTGTGTGAATTAAATACTTCATTTAAATAACGTACTTCTATAAAGAATGAATGGCCAGAGGCAGAGACTAATCTGTGTACCACCATTGTTCCTAGGTATTTGTTTCACAGATTAGATATTCAAAGAGGCCAACTCTGAGAAAAGAAATCAGGGGCAAAAAAAGACTAGAGACTCTGTGGTACTCTATGGAGGAGAGAGGAAAATGCGGAATCAGGAAACTGGAGAGAAGATGGTCTACAATATCATCTCAAGGACTTTTGTAGCCTTTATGGGGAGTTCCGAAATTGGAATGGCCTTTAGAGTTGTCCTGAATTTGGGTGATGGTCTGTACCTAGCTATCTTTATTCATTTTTAGGTTCTTAGATAATAAGGTTTGCCTGATGGCTTTAGACAGAGAAGTTTACAAAGAGGGCTGAGAGTTTCAAACACTCAGAAATGAGTTGTGGTTCTTTTCTTTTTAATGTGTGTGTGTGTGTGTGTGTGTGTGTGAATGCGCATGTGTATGTGTTTATTTGGGGGCCTGACCTCAAGAACCTGTGCTCTTAATTGGCTTTTTCTTTCTTTTGCTCAAGGCCATCACTCTATTTGAGCCATACTTCCATTTCCAGGTGTTTGCTGGGTTCCTGGAGTCTCAAGGATTTGTCTCTGTAAGCTAGCTTGAAACCTTTGCTCCTCAGACCTCAGCCTCCTGAATAGCTAGGATTACAGATGTGAGCTAGTAGCATACAGCAAGTTTGGATCTTAATGGAGATTATCACCACATCCATGACAATTTGTGAGATATTTGAACCTAGTAAGCACTGAGAAAGGCCCCATGTGGATATTCCTTTTTTTTCTTCCTTTGTTCTTTCTCTGTTCCTCTTGTCTCCCTGCCTTCTTTCTTTTTCTCTTTGCCTGCTTTCTCTCTTTCCATCCTTTACAATCTCCTCCTCCAAGCAAACAAAAATCCTAATGCTTTCCAATAGTGATTTGAAGAAAAAGATTATTTATCATGTGGAATTTAAAGAGATTATCATTTTAACAAATTCCAACTGTTTTATCTCAAGTGATGAATTAATTGTACTCAACAATTGTAGTTGTTTTCCATGGAAAAGTTAAGAGTTAGGTTTTTTTCCCCAGACCGATAACCCCTGTGACAGTCAGTCCCTATTATGTGTTGTAGCAACTTGACAGCCAGATAGAAATGTCAGAAGGAAGGCCAAGATAAAAGTTATTTTCTCCCCTGTATTAAAGAAAACATAAAGAATACTTATTGAAAGTAACATCAAAAGTCTTTCTTATCTGTATTAAAAAATAAAAATAAAACCTTATGTGAGTTGAAAGATTTATTCTCATTCAACCATTCATTGGTTTTCAAAAAAATGAAATTTTTTAGCCAGTGTATAAAAAGAACACTCAATTAAAAAGACAACATTTTCATTTGGGCTGGTCTTTTGTTTGGTTGGCTATTATCCACTCTCTTTTGTGCTTTACTTAGCTATTGCATGACTTTTGTGAAGAATCGAATACATGGATTTATCAAATTAGTAGGTCAAATTGCTAACAAAATCTGACCTTGTATTCTTAGTATTGATTTATTTTAATCAGATATTATAACAACACAGCGTTTCATTAAATCTAGTATAGAAATACTACCTAGAAACCTTACTTGCTCATTAGTTTTTAATTACATATTTATATTATTTTCTTCTTTTAAGTATACTTAAAAGTGTTACTTAAGCAGCATTTAAGAGTGGATATTGGCTAAAGGTTGCTAGCCTGTCAAGATGTGGGTGCTCTTTTGGATTGCTCCTTAGTAATTTCCAGACAGTAATCATTGCTGCTTTACAGAACAGCCCACAGACACACTAAGATAAATGCGAACATTAATCTCTTTTAAAAAATGTTTCATTTGTTCCTTTTAAAAATTATTTGATTTTCATATGTTAATTGTGCATAGTGAGAGTTTTCATTGTGATATTTCAGCGCATGCATATAATGCATGTTAGTCATATTTATGACCTCTGTTGCTCTTTTTATCTTCCTACCACCCAGTGTCTTCTTTCACAAGTTAAAATTTTTTCATTATGTCCTTTCCATATGTATATACAATGTACTTTGATCATATTCTTCCCTTTCTCCTTGTACCTCCTGCAGAGCCTGCCACAAAATAGTTTCCC
Source organism: Dipodomys ordii (assembly GCF_000151885.1). NCBI lineage: Eukaryota > Metazoa > Chordata > Mammalia > Rodentia > Heteromyidae > Dipodomys > Dipodomys ordii. The sequence goes on from NW_012267299.1 coordinate 7,691,625, forward strand.
TTTTATGTTCATGTCCTTTTTCTTAAAATATAAAAAAAAATCTGATTCCACCAATGAGAGAAAACATGTGATACTTGTCTTTCATAATCTGGCTAATGTCACTTCACATGATCTCCAGGCTCATCCATTTTCCTGAAAATAATATTGTTTTATTCTTCTTTATAGATAAATACTACTCTATATATACTAAAATACCCATCTGGATCCTAGAAGAATTATAAGCACTTCTGGGGATTTTCTGTGCCCAGTACAGCATACCTTTATTGACTACCTGAAATGCTAGATGTTCTACAAAGAAGTAGTCTTTTAAATGGAACCATTCTTCTAATTCATTCCTCTTGGCTTTGGAAGCAGATAGAAAAAAATGAATCAAGTTGCCAAACACAAGTTGAAAAGTTGGATATCATCTTTTCCTCTTTGAAATAATATGCTGTGTGTAGGATTAGTGTAACTGTAATTTCATGTGAAACCACCTATATATTAAGAATAAATTCAACATAAGGGCGTTTTGTTTTCCTCAAGATGATATTTTTAAATCTGTAGACAAAAGTCTAACCAATCCTTAATAAGAAACTCTGTAGCATAATTTTCTAATCTAATCATCAACTCCTTTTTATGTCCCAAGGTGCTAATCTGAAATCTTATTTTATATAACAATAGACGTATATTTTCTTGTGTAACAGACAAATTTCTCAAAGGCACATCCTAGAATCCATATTATACAGTGCTAAGTCTTTAACAAAGGCTTCATTTTTGTTATCAACAAATCCCTTCTAGGCCCCAGGGCTTCCTGACATATTGTACCTTGCTCAGGAATAGGTCTATCCATCTTTGTCTTTCGGTTTTTCTATCGCAATTCTACAATTTCCTCTCTGTAGATTACCCCCTCTACTCATTTCAAAATCCAGCTCATAAGGTAATTTGTCTAACTTTTCTAATCTAACTTCCCATAGTTCATCATTTCAGTTCCTCCTTCTGGTTCCCTCTTGTTTTCTTGACCAATTTCAATTACTTATCCTTATCTTCAAGGCTGTTCACAACTCTGCCTCTGCTCACGTCTATTGCTTTATCGCCACACATTACTCCTTCTGTTTGCACTACTATATGAAACCTTAATCCCCTAAGTATGAAAATGCTTTGGATTTATACAGTGTTTTACCTGTAGGAGCTTTGATCTCCATCGGCCCTTTGTAGAAGGAAGTGACTGAGTGTGGTTCATATGTCAACAAATTAACTAGCAGTCAAACCTAGTGATTTGTACATAACATTCTAGAATAATCAATTCCTTCACTTCACATCCGATGTTTACTTACAACTAACTATATATGGGTGGTCCTTAGGCAATCTCATAATCTTGTTTTGTTTGTGTTAGCAGCTTGTAGCTATTCTTATCAAATCAAAGAATTGCAGAATTTCAGGACGGACAGGGATTTCCGGTATGAAAGCATCCAACTTCCCATATGGTGTAGAAATTTTTCTCAGAAAGTTCTTATTACGTAAATTGCCTTTTCAGGAGATAACATGAACTCAGAAGAAAAGCTTTTCTTCCTGTTGCATAGGATGCACTTTCAGGAAAGTATTCTTTGTGCTGAATTCTGTTTTTCTGCCACTGCATGCTCTTGATAGAAGATATATAATTACAAGGATAAAAAATAATTTAAAATTTCTCTCTTTGCCTTACTGTTTCTATTTTTCTCCATTTTAACCTTATTTTGTGTTGGAGGGTCAGATAGCTAAATTGCTTTCTATAAATTATATGGGGTCAATTGTGTGTGTGTGTGTGTGTGTGTGTGTGTTAGTCCTGGGCCTTGAACTCAGAGCCTGAGTACTGTCCTTGAGCTTTTTAAAAAAAAGTATTATTTTTTATTTTTAATTAAGTTTTTTATTGTGAAAATACTGTACAAAGGAGTTACAGGAGCAAGGTAATGATAGTGCTCTACCACTTTAGCCATAAGTCTACTTTTGTTTTAGTTTGGTGCTTAATTGGATATAAGAGTCTCATTGATTTTCCTGCCCCTACTGGCTTGGAACTGTGATCCTTAGCTATTGGTCTCTTGAGTAGCTAAGATTACAGGCATAAGCTGCCAACTAACTTGCTGTTAGTTTTGGAGAATTTCTTTACTCTTGTATTTTCCAACATGACAGATACTTTGGTGAGCAAAATTCACTAGAATGGTTATTGTCTAGGTGCAAATGTGTATCCATTACCTTGTTTAGTTACTATAGTAAAAGCAATTTCTATAGCCCTAAAATAAATCAATAATTAATTGCCTTTGTTATCCTTTAATTATTAAAAAAGTTTGTACTCATAGTATTCTGGTTACTAATGCATCTCTAAGCTCAAAAACGATTTTAAAATATTATGTAATGAAAATGTGAAATCTTCTTTAAAAAAATCTGACTACAGAAGAAAAGTTTGTTCTTGGGTATTTGAAGAAGTACTGAGATGTCACTGAACAGTATTTTTAGAATTTTCACATTGCTCACACATGAGCACATTGGGAATTGTTCAGTGAGTATGTTTCCTGAGAGCTTTGTTCCTTGAAATTATCCAGTTCTTCTTGGAATTTTTCTTCCACCTCATCTTGTAATATGTGGGTGGTGTTAGGTCATCATCAACACAGTAAGAACATTGTTTCTTTTTCCTTCTTAGTGAAAAGTTTACAATTCAATTTGGGAAATAAAATAGTTTAGCATTATGTGTCTTATTCTTTTAGAAGTTCTGGAGTGCTCTAAGAGTCTAATCTCATCAAGCAGCCCTTTCTTGGAAATTGAAAATTGCTAGCTAGCTAGCTAGCTAAATCAATCAATCTATAGCTATCTCTCTCTCTCTCTCTCTCTCTCTCTCTCTCTCTCTCTCTCTCTCTATATATATATATATATATATATATATATATATATAATCAAAATCACACAGGGAACTTGTATGTAACCTTAGAGGCAAGAGTACCACTGGTTTAAATCCATGTTCTCATTGAAGAATGTAGAGTCCACTTGTAATCACTGACTTCATTTTAAACATTTTATATTCATTTTTCCTGAAAAGACATTTGAAAATGAAAGTACCCTATGCTATGTTATGTTTAATAGTTTTGATAATTTAGAAAAAATTTATTTTCTAAATTAATTGTAATTATAATATTCACACATAAAATGTTGATTTCTTAAAAGGTGAACATATCTTATACAATCTTTTGTCAAACCAGTTTCTTCTATATATTTTGTAAAAATATTTTAATAATTTAAGATACAAAACTTTTTCTCTGTGAACTCTAGTGTACAACTCTTATTAACCTTATCTTCAGCTATATATGCTACATGTAAATTATATAGTAAAAGATTCAAAAACCTAAAATAACTTTAAACTCTTTAATGTATTTACACCCTGCATTTTCCAGATGTAGTAAAATATGGACATCTAAAATCACAACTTTTTTTGTTTCAAAAAGGAACCCTGTGCGTCTTAATTTTAAAATCAAATTTACAATGTGTATCTACAAGTAATATATGAAGATTGGAAATAACTACATATATCGTACAGATATTCAACATATCTAAGTTCCCAGTTAGAGAGTGAATAATCTTGTCTTTACTAGCTAAATGCAAAGGTTTGACTTACCAATATTCACATTCAAATTATTAATCCAAAATTGTTTATAACAACAGCTTTATGACACATATACTTGTTATATGTGATCAAGGTAATTTGCTGAATGTAATGAGAGCTGCTTCTTCAATTTTATGGCAATTTTGGGAGGTTTATGGAGTTGAACAAGTATTAGAAGCTTATGAAATGCATCTTTACAAGTTCTTCACTTTCACTAAGAAATATACAAACCAATTGAAGTATCATTCCTTCCTTATATATGTTTGTGAATATTTAGCCAAATAAGTTATAAAACTATTTAGCCAAACAAGTTACAATACTCTGACTGTAAAATGTGGCTTTGTTATACAAAGATCTTAAGAAATAGTTTTAGCCAGGTGCCGGTGGCTCACGCCTGTAATCCTAGCTACTCAGGAGGCTGAGATCAGAGGATCACGGTTCAAAGCCAGCCTGGGCAGAAAAGTCCATGAGACTCTGATTTCCAATTAAAAAAACACTAGAAAACTGGAAGTGGCACTGTAGCTCAAGAGGTAGATTGAGTGCTCCTTGAGCTGAAGAGCTCAGGGACAGCACCCAGGCCCAGAGTTCAAGCCTCACCACCGACAAAAACAAAAAACAAAACAAAGAAATATTTTTAGAAAACTAAGAATATACAACCAGTACCTATAAGGCAAACTCAATTTGTAATGTAAGTAAAATTATATTTTTTTCAGTAAAATCATGGAATGATTAGTTTTTATTCATCCATTCAGTCATTGCTTTGCAATAGAATTGGCCTTTTTTATTCCTGAATAAAGTTAAAAATCAAACTCTTAAAAATACGAATGTCATAATTTCTAGTTCATAATAGCTATGCATCATTTTATTACTTAATTTTAGTGCAGTAGAAAGTTACCCCTTCATTTCCCACAGTGACTGTGGTCACTGATGAAGTATGATCCAGGTGTTTTGGTGTCTTAGTTCTTTATACAACTCAAGGATCTCACTTCAAGGAAAACTAATACAAGTGTGATCAATAAATCACTGTAGGCTGGGAATATAGCTTGGTAATAAGCATACTTAGCCTATATAAAACACTGGTTTTGATTCCCAGGACCATTAAAATATCAAAAGAGATAATTAGAGCTGGGTGTTGGTGGCTCATGCCTATAATCCTAGCTATTCAGGAAGATGAGATCCAAGGATTACAGTTCAAAGCCAGCCCAGGCAAGAAAGTCTGTGAGACTCTTTTCTCCAATTAACTACTAAAAAGCTGGAAAGAGCACTGTAGCTCAATGTGGTAGAGCACTAGCATTGGTTATGAAAGCTCTGGGTCAGTGCCCAAGCCCTGAGTTCAAATCCCAGATCCCACCCCCCAAAAAAAGAAAAATGATTACAATCATAGTACAGTTGACAGATTCTATAAGCATCACAAAAATTGATGATGTTAATTTAACTTTATATACTAATTGCTTGATACACATATAAGATTTTTGTGGAGGCCTATAATTTTTGGTTGTTTATTCTCCAATTGCCTCTTTATTTGACCATAATGAATAACAATCTTGTGTAATGTTTCTCCTAGTATGTTTTATTATGACCTTTTTATCACTGGTAGTTTAGAAAAGCAAAGACAAGTTTCTCCACTTGTTATTGGTGATTTCAAACACATTCTTAGGACTGTAGCCAAATTTGGAAAAATCTCTTATCAAATATCTCCTATTAGAATTGCAAGATCTGGGTCCAAGACCATTTCCTGGCTTTTATATGTTTTAAACATGTCTCCTTCTCACCAAATTTGCATTGCTAAATACCTTCATGTTACTGGCATTGTCCCCATTAGATGTAGGTGTTTCTACACCAGAACAGCTAACAATAATGGGATGGAAGAAATAGTTGGAGACCTTTTGAATATTAGTATATTAAATGTAAACATAAATGTTAAAGATAAATGTATCTTAACTCATCTTCCAAATAGCCAAAAAGAAGTTCCCCAAAAGAACCATAGACACCCTAATGCACCTAACACAGGGGAAAGAATGATGGCTACAAATTAATTATATATGCATGGTTCTTAGACTTCTAGTTAAAATATCCTGCTCTGGCAAAATTTCAAAAGCACACAAGCAGGTTAACCTACCAAGAGAGCCAGCTCCAATGCTTGAAAGTGGGGGAGGAGGGAGTGAGATTTACTCTTCCCAGCTTGTGGTAGATAGAAAAAGTTCTAGACTACAGGGAAATTTCTTGTAGAAGGAAGCAAAGAAGCCAGCCTTCAAATAATACAGAAAATAGTTACATTTTCCCTAGAGCTCAGGTCAAGAGTTTTTATTGGAAGTTCCTTCAGTATAGTTTACTTCTTGATAGCCAACATTTCAAAGATTTATACTTCTTCTTTAAATCAGACCAGTCATTGAATAATCGGATCCTTTGAAAGGGAAACTGGCTGGGTTTAGGTAAGCTTCGATTGTACGTGTGTTTGCCTATACTGTATCTTGCATAGGAGAAAGCAATCCCTTCCATGTGAAATGTTCCCTTATGGTTTGTTTTAAAGCACCAAATGGTATTTCTGATAAGGGGATAAAAACCCAATCCAGTGAGATGAATATGTCGTTTGCAATCTGGATTATCTTTCAGTGTAATGCTCAGTACTCTAAGAATCTCCTATTCTCTCATTTATTAAAAAATACACACACTATAACATATATATACACACACATATATATACACACACACAGTTATAGGAATACACATTTATAGGAATAGGATAGCTCACCTGAGAACCCTGAAATAAATGACAATACAAACCTATCAACTAAGTTCAAGTGCAAACAAATGGGTTATTTAATCCACTCTCGATATAGAAACATCAAGTGAGTAAAACAGCCTGACCGTGGGACCGTAATTCAGAAATAAATCTGCAGAGCAAAATATAGAAGCACTAATTTTGTTACATTTATGGCCCACGTACTGCAACATCCAGTTGGTTCCTGTTGTTCTGCTGAAAAATGAGTCAGGGACCTGGGGTATTGTTCTAAAAGATGACAATTGATTCAGAACATGAGTCTGAGAGAAGTCCTCCACGTTTGACCTTCTGATCACTTCAGCTGCAGATCAATAATACATTACTTACACCAGTGCAGTGCCCCACATGCCCTTCACTAGTTGCCACGATACTACTTCACTATCTTGATTCAAACAAGCTCCTTGAGAGCAGTCAGTATAGATACTTGTTCCACTGGCAGCCTGTTGGCTCATGAAACATGCCATTCCCTGCTGACATGAATCTATAGCTCAGGTCTCCTCTGCAGAAAGCCATCCCGGGTCTTTACTGGTTTTTTACAACTGTGTTACACTGTCACATGTTCACTTAAGCCATGACATTTTCTTAACACCCTATTCTAAACATTTCTCCTGACATTAATCTCACCCTTTCTGAAACACATAACATAGATATACCTTCTAAAGATGTTAGGCACTGTAAGTATTGGGTAGAAGGAAAACCCTGGTCTGTAACTTATGTGTTATTAGTAAATTACAGTGTCTTAAGAGTGATCAACCATAACTTATTGAGGATACTAAGTTTTTGGGAGGGGAAAAGGGAATATAATAGAGGGGGTAAAATTGATTGGAATATAGTGTAAATTATGAATGGAGATCTAACAATGACATCTTCACCTGTCATAGCCAATAAAAATAATAAAAAAATATAATATGTCATGATTGGTCACATGTGAAAAACTTAGATTCAGGAAGGAAAACTGCCAAGAAAATTTTAATTTCCATTCTCTGGATATAAAGTCTGTTGTTAGCATCCTTCCTGGCTTTCTTACCGTGTGATTGAATAACAGAAAGATGGAAATGTCACTTGCCACTAAGTTGTGCTATGCATTTGAGAAGGGTGAATTTCAGCAGGACCTTACCCCATCCATTTATTTTTCACTTTATTTTTCCTCACAAGTTACTTTAAAACTCCACTGCAATAACACACATACGTACATTGTAAGTTGCACATACTTTTAATATACAATTATATATATAGTTATTTCCCCTATGAAGTACATAAACCAAGATGGCAAACATAGACATCACTACAACACTTGAAATATTTGCCCCAGTCATACCCTCCCTTTGATGATCAATACTCAGCTGAAGACTCAAGAGGGAGCCTATGCAGATGTCCTACAACTTCTCTTGGTTCCTTTTTATCCTCTGTACCTCTGCTCAGCAAGCTGTCTGCTGTGACATCCTCAGATTCCAAGCTTTGCATCCTCAATTTTGAGAGGTTTCCCACCTCTGGTGGGGTTTCTTCCTCCTTGTGCTGAAGCCTCAAAATGCTCTTCAGGCTGCAGGTCTCACAATGTATTCCTTTTCTCCATTCACTATGCTAAGCTGTTGCTTCATGTCTAAAAGCTTGTTTCATGCAATTTGTCCAATGTTACATTTCTTTCACAAAAGAGCAAAAAACAAGCACCTTTTATTCTAACCTGGCAGAAAACAGAAATTTCCCCATTGACCATATTTACTTGATTATTATAGGTCAGCGCTTGAGACAGAAACATTGTAGAGGCTGGTTAATTTTCTATAGTTAAAATCATAATTTTCATTATGTTGATTTTACTTAAACAGAAGAAGTTTATTGGGGCATATTTTGTTTCACAACAGTAACAGATCATGATAAAAAGATTAGAAAAACACATATGGTTTTATAAGACTTCTTGAAGTTATAGAATAACTTTCAATATTTTGGGGTGTGTGTGTGTGTGTGTGTGTGTGTGTGTGTGTGTGTGTGTGTGTGTGTGTGTTGACAGGTTGAATTCTGGGCTTCCTGCATGCTACTTTTACTATTTTGACCACTTGAGCTATACCTATAGCCCCTTTTTTGTGTGTGTGTGTGCCAGTCCTGGGTTTTGACTCAGCGGCTGGGTACTGTCCATGGGGTTTTTTTGCTTAAGACTAGCAATCTACCACTTGAGCCACATCACCACTTCTGGCCTTTTCTGTTTATGTGATATTGAGCTTCATGTATGCTTGGCAAACACTCTACCACTAAGCCACATTCCCAGCCTGACAGCTACTTTTTTGCATTTGATTCATTTAGAAATAGGGACTTGCTTTATACCTGGGCCAGCCTGAGCCAGGATCCTCCTACTTCCCTTCATCACTGGGGTAGACAGGTACACCGCATTGAGCCCAGACATTGCTTGAGATGAGATCTTGCAAATATCTTTTTCTCTGGGACTGGATTCAAACTTTGATCCACCATCTTTGCCTCCCAAGAAGCTAGGATTTCTGACTTAAGACGCCATGCTAGGCTACAGTATATATTTTTAGAAAGGTTTTCTCAGTGGCTATGTTTTATATTATATGAGGAACTTCCATAAGAATGTATCTATTAAAATGACCATATTTTACATTATAAAAGTAGTAAAGTTTTAGTAAAATTAAATATGTATAATGAAAGTGATGGTTTTTTTTAGTATTATCCCTATCTCCAAAGAAAATTTGTGTGAAATGTTATATAGTTCTTCCCACATTATATATTATATGTTATATACGATATATTCAGAAAAACATTAAAAGTCTTTTTTCTGTCAAAAGAAAGGAATTCATTCTACATATACTTCCTTTTCTTTTTCACTATTTCTTTCTGCCTATTTGATACAGGCGAATTTGATAATTTAAATGGCTTCCAATGATTCTATCCTATTAATAAGCTGTGATATATTTAATCAATTTACTAATGACTAGCAACTAACATTGCTCTCAATTTGTTGGCATTGTGTTGCTTCATTTGATTATTTCCTTAGTATTTATTTCTATATAACAAATTGTTTGTCAAAACAATGTACATTTAATGTTTCAGTAGTTGCAAGGAATTTGTACATTTTCCAGAAATATAGTATATTTTTTCCAAAACCCACTTGGAATGTTGGCATTATATTATCATTTAAATCTTTGCAATAAAAAGATAAATATAAATAAATAGCCGTTAGTTTAATGGTCCTTTTTTGGAATATTGTTGCATTCCAATTTGTTCATCAATCATTTTAAGAGAACAGCATTTTACTGGTCCATAATGGGGCTTGAACTCTGGGCCTGGGCAATGTCCCTGAGCACTTTTTGCACAAGGCTAGTTCTTTACCACTTTGAGCCACAGTGCTACTTCCAGTTTTCTGGTGGTTAATTGGAGATAAGGGTCTCAAGGACTTTCCTGCCCAGGATGCTTCAAACTGCAATCTTCAGATCTCAGCCTCCTGGTAACTAGGATTACAGTTGTGAACCACTGGCCATCTTTTGTTAATTTCATATCTGTAATAGTTCATCTTTTCTTTTAGCAAGAATTTATTTTAGTATAATAAGAGAAGTAGGGAAATAGAAATAAGAAAGGAACATTTCCTGCTCCCCACAGAGGAAATGGTGGTTAGACTTCTGTAACAACTCATCTTAAATTTTCTGAGTAATCTTGTTGCAATAATGTTTTTTACTAAAAGTCAAACTACAGACAACAGGAGATACTTGGATTTTTTTACAGTGTTGAGTTCCCATGTCAAGAATATAATATGCTGAGCATCTCTGGCCATAAAGAAATACAAATCTAAACAACATTGAGAGTCCACCTGACTCCAGTTAGAATGCCATCATCAAGAACTCTTAATAACATCAGATGCTGGCAGGGAGGTGGCCAAATGGGAACAATACTACAGTGTTGATGGGAGTGCAAACTTGTTCAGCCACTCTGGAAAGCAATATGGATTTTCCTCAAAATAGAGCTCCCCTATGACCCAGCATTTACCCAAATGACCACAAATAAGGCCATACTAAATCTACCAGCACAGCCATGTGCATTGCAGCATTATTTATCATAGCTAAGATATGAAATCAATCCATATGCCCCTCAGCAGATGAATGGATCTAGAAGTTGTAGTATATATACACAATGGAATTCTATGATTCCATCAGAAAGAATGGCATTGCCACATTCATAAGGCAATGGAAAGACCTGGAAAAAATTATACTAAGTGAAATAAGCCAGACCCAAAGAAAAGTGGGTTTCATGGTTTCCCTCATTTGTAAGAACTAGAATATGACTATGATACTCTTAACAGGAGATCTCAATAACCCAATTGCTAAGTGCATAGGACCACTTATAATGAGGCATATCAACATGAACTCCAAGAATTGGAAATAAAAGGTTCTTATTATATGTCCTGTATGTAGTTATTTCTTTTTTTTTTCTCTTAGTTTTCTGTACCTTGTGTCTTATATATAAGTTTATTTGGTCTATGGAAGGGAAATCGAATCACAGAAACAGCAAAACAACGGATGAAATAAAGCAACATTGATAGTCACTTGACATTATGGTTGGAAATGAGCATTACAACTTGCAGGGGAGTGGTAAGCAAGAAAATGAGGGATGGGCAACAGTGTTTAATAACAAATGTACTCATTACCTTATGTATGTAACTGTAGCAACAAGCTCAACATCTTTTCAATGAAGATTTTAAAAAAGGAAAAGAGTATGTTGAGATTCCAGTACTTAAAGGGTCAGGCTGAGTTTGGGAGATTTTGAAGAACAAAGTTGAAAGCTCAGGAATGATGGATGGGATGTATTCTCCACCTCACTACTGATGATGCTCTAGATGGTGGGTATATATATCAAAGCCTGTCAAGAGGTATGCTCTAAAATATGCAGTTTATTTTATCCCAATTATAGCTCAATGAAACTATTATTTTTTAATGGCACCAAATATAATAAACAGCTGTCAACTAACAACAAAAATGGAGTTTGATCATAATATTTGTTGTACTATCTTGGTTCAATTTCTCCTGTCAAAGTTGCACTGTCTTTCTAAAATAAATTAGGACACTGAAGAAAGATTCTTTCACCTTCATACTAAAGAAAGAAGCCAATGAAATAAGTGATTCCGAATCAAACGTGGCCTCAAAAATCCTGAAAAGTAAACATGACTTTTCCATGGCCTTCAATAGGAACAATTGTCTATATATTTCTGAGGACACACAAGACTAGCTGAGAGAAAGAAATGCAGAACTGCTATAATGCTGAGCCATGTATTTAAACAAAGAGAGTAACATCCATAATTTTCTACACGGAGATATTGAAAAGAAAACAGCTCAAAAATCTTTTCCTTTTAATAGAAGAGATGACAAATTTATTGACTCCTAACAGCAGTGTTAGCTTGAGTTGCACAGACACTTCACAGGCAGGATTTAGTGATGTGTGCCAGGTATATGTCAGCCAAGCTCAGCTTTTGTCCCAGTAGGAAGTATGCTGTGTCTCCAAGCCCTCCAAGCTCACCTACTATAGTACAAAGGCACTTCTGGAATGTTCGTGCAATGATTGGGTGATTGATTTAATGCAAATGCTGGGAAGAGTGCTGCTCTTAGAATCTGGCTCCCAATGTATGCATTTACCAGCTATAAAACTTACTTTAATTGTTCAGAGCCTCAACTCAATTTACTCACATGAAAATTGGTGGCAAGAGCTCTCAGAGGCTATGGTAAAAGTCTAATGTCTTATGCATATGTAAATCCTGCTTTTTTGTTTTAAATAAAGCAATATGTTTGGAGATGTAGATTAGTGATAGAGTGCTTGCCTAGCAAAGTTCTGGGTTCAGTCCCAGCACTACAAAAACAAACACTATAGATAGTGGACATCATTATGATAATGTTTACTCTTCAATAGGAACATTAATGCTTACTTTGCCATAATGTGTCTTGTGTTTTATGCACTCTGGTTTTAAGTTTGTAAATTCCCACTGTATTCCTCAATCAGTCTTCTCTATAAAACTCAAAGCTTTTGCTTAATATTGAAGTATTAATGATCATTTTGAAAAGCTGTTACATCAAAACAGTACATTTATTATTCAATCCCTCTGAACCCTACTCACTCCCCCTTTCTTCCTAATACATTTTAAAACTTAGGAACGGAAAGGAGAAGGTGATGGGATCAGACAAGTGGGCATAGAATGGTAAATCAAGTAATAATAAAAACTAGGTTTTATTCTACTTGTCTTGTTTGTGCAGACTTGGATGAGTCTGTGTCCTGGGATTCTGTATAGTTCTTCCTGTGCCTTGCTGGTTGACCACTGCTACCAAGATGCCTTGAAGGCATCTCACACTCAGTTTGGAATTCATTATCTACCCCCTGGTTGTTCAAACCAGAAGCCTTCAGGTTATCCTTGACCATTCTGTCTCCATGAATCACGCTCCTCCTCTGGCCCATATGGATCAGTTTCTACCTCTAACAGTGTGGATTCCACACTTAGATGGTGTGGACTCCACAGTCTTCAGTATCTACTGAGCTCTCTTATCTGTTATTTATTTATTTATTTATTTTTATTACCGCTGCCACAAGTTTAGGCTGGGGGTTTCACAGGCTTCAGCCTCCATTTTCTTCTACCCAGTCCATTCTTCAAGTATCACCAAGGATGATACTTCTGAAAAGCCAGTTACCTTTCTAAAACATCAGGATTATTTGTTTACAAATTTAAATTAAATCATATTCAGATAAATTACCTCAGATACATGTCTAAACAGTGTTCCTTACAGTATTATTTAAAATAGGCACTGTAAGTGTCTCAAAAGCTGTGGATAAGCTTATCCTCAATGTACAAATAGTCATAGAATGGCATTACAGATCTGTCTTTAATCATTTGAAAAAAAACACAGATTATACTCATCTTATTTTTAAAAATTAAACTTCTGAATCACACATAGAAAACTCTGTGAAGAATCCATTTTACTTATAAGAAGAGATTTCCAGGTGATAGGATTTAGCAGGATGTTTTTTTCCTCATCCCACCTCCTCTCAAAAGGAAAGCAAAATGCAACTCAAATGAACAAAAGCTCTGCTGTGCAGCTCTTCACAAAAGACAATGCTCCTGGCAAGAATTCCAGTGACAGTGACAGTACAATAACTCAGCATGTTGGAATGCAATATAACCAGTTTAAAATCATACAAAAAGATGAGGGAAGTTAGGACTTCAGGGCATCCCACATCTGCTTTCTTTTTTTTCCAAGAAATTTTTGTCAGTAAAATTTCTGATATAAAATAGTGCGATTGTCTTCTTCCACAATAGCTTATTCCTTGTCATCTCATTGTATCTTTCCTTGGTATTTCTTTTAGAAAACCATATGCATACCTATCTTTCAAGGTCTAAGAAAAATGATGTTGAAAGGATTGATGGATGGAATCAGGGATGACAAAGCCCCACTGGCTCATACATTTAGTTCTTTGCTTAATAGACAGACATTCTACTACTTGGTAATGCCTTCAACCCTTTTGGGTACTAGTTATGTTGAGATAGATCTTTCTTTTTCCCTGCCCTGGGCCTGGATTACAACCCATCTAATTTGTATTTCTTGCCTTGGTTGTGATAACAGGTGTGAACTACCACCTCCAGCTCCTTCTGTTGAGTTGAAGTGCTTAGAATTTTCCTTTGCCTAGGCTGGTCTGAAACCACAAGCTTCCCACCTACCTAGGACTACAGTTTACACCACCAATCTCAGCTGTTGGTTGAGATGTGGTCTCTGTGCATGACTGGGCTGTACTTGAATTGTTATGCTTTTGAGCTCAATATCCCAAACAGGATAATAGAGACGAGCCACTACACCTTATTTGGTCCTAGATCTGTCTCTCAATTAGGTTCTTATTAGAAGTTTATTATTCTCAAGCATTTTTGTTGTCTTCTTCACTCTCATTCACCCAACCAAGAAGGAGATTTTGACACTGGTATAACTACGCATCAGTCCTAAAGAGCTGATTAAGTTTTATCTAATATGGTATGTTAGAAATTTCTTTGTTTTTCATTTTATGATAACCATTCACCCTGAAGCAAGTATCTTAATTGTTGCTAGAAAAAAATTTAAATCTCATCAACCTAATCTCTTCCTAAACTACTTTATATTCTTTGGTGTTTCATTTTTATCTTCCCTACCCTCTGAGATACCTTTTCTACTCCAACATCTAATTGATAAGACTTATGATATTAAGTAATTTGAGGCATTTTATTGGTTTCAATGCCCATACATAAGGATTTGTGGAGAATTCTGGAGAAGATAGTTCAATAATTTATCCTGATACTTTTGTCATTAGTATGATGACTTTTCACATCCTTGGAATGTCTAGCACAATAACATTTTAAATTAATCCATATTAATGATATTTATAGCTTTTGTCTTATTGATTTCTTCTAATACATTATATATTCAAAATATAAACTTCATTAGTTTTCTTCAGAATTTACAAAATTCTAATCTTTGTAGAGACAAAAGCAAATCATTATCTTAGTAATTAAAAAAGGAAAAACTGTTTTTCTTTCAAGGAAACTTTAGTTGGATACAAATGGTTAAGAACATAGCTCTGGTGTTAGACTATAGGTTTCAAACTTGCTGCCTGGCACTTACTAGTTAATATTACCTAGACGACTCACGGAAGCTTTTTATGCAATAGTTACCTCATCTGCAAAATAGCAACAATAGAGTACATTATTGAGAATGTTGTTGTGAGCTAAAACTGGCTAATGCAAGTAAAGAGGTTGGCAATGTGCTTGATACAAAATACAAAATAGGTACTCAAAACTACTTTAAATTCATTTTTATTATTCTAGAAGTCAATAGTCACCATTACAAACATTGCATGTTGTGCTTACATTTTACTCTGTACCCCAAAAATATATGATCATGAGTAAGACTTCATTTCAAACTTACTACAAATATAAAACATAGAAAGTTGTAACCCCATTTCCTAGGGAGAAAGTGAGATGCCACACAGTGCGGTGGCTTCACTGAGGGCCTGTGACTTCTCCCCTGCAGGATCACACTGCTATACAGGAAGCTGACTGCTTGTCAGTCATCAACATTTTTTTTTAACCTTGCAGTGCCATGAATGCAATTTGCATTCAGATACTAAGCTTTGAATTTTGAATTTTTAACCAATTCTCAGGGTAGGATTATACCTACCTAATTTGGGAATTGGGCAGTAGCAGCAATGAGCCCAACCCTCAATTAGCTATGTAATCTTGGGGAAAATAGCTGATAGCTTATTATTCACTATTCTGCTCAATTAAGATATTCTGGTAGCTTAAACACAATTTTCACCTAAGGTATTTTATAGGATGGATTTATTGGCCCCTAAATCAGGAGACATCCAAATAGATTCCTGCTAGAACAGGGACAGGCATGGTGGTTAGGCTGCATTTGGACTTCTGCATATTCATCTCTAGCATCGGATGCTCTTCCTATTATGAAAGTTGTGACCTTGCCACTCAACAGACAGATGGCATTGCTTGATTAAAGTCAGGCCAGATTTAGAACATGTCTATGAAGGTTTTTTCATTTGGGAATCATTTCTGTCCACTGAAAAGGTTTCTTTAAACCAGTTGAACAAACAAAACTATTGAGCATCTTCTCATAAGGACTATTTTTTTTTTTTGCCAACCTTATTCTCAGGAGGGCACTATGGACTTGTATTTTCAGAAGTCAACTTCTCACACTGTTAGAAAAAGAGAATGTTGAAACTGCTGTGACAAAGGTAAGGTTCTATAAATATGCAGACTCTTTCATTAATAAAGAATTGTCTGTCCTAGTGGAAAAATGACTTTGAACAAGTAGGTGTCTGCTGAAGCAAGGGAATTGTCAATCTGCACATGCAAAAGCAAGGGAGGGCAGTGGGAAGAGGGCTAAGTGAATGGTATGGCAGATTTTATATAGCACTGAAATGTAAAAGGTCCTAACAGTATATCTTTATACATATATGTGCATAGACAGGCACATACTCACATCACCATATTCTAAAGGAAAATATTTACAGAGGGTTAAACAGTGAATTAGCTTTGAATACAAGCCCCAATAAAACATGTCTGCTAGACATTAATTTTTAACTGAAAGGCTACATGAAAGATGTAATTGCATAATTTATTTGCATGTAACATGAATTATTTCATGGGTGTTAGACCACCTATGGTTGTATTCAGGAAACAATAAGTAAAATCAGTAGAAGAGACAGTATAGGAGGATACTTATGACTGGCAATCAGGCATACCCAGATTTCTGCCTTATTTTTACAACATAAGAGAATACTAACTACTTAATCTTTTCAAATTCAGTTTTCTCATTGGATAAATGGACAGCTAAAGCTTAACATATAGAATAGGTGGGGGGATTAATAGACATGCACATTTCATATGGTCAAGTGAACAAATAGAGGCTTAGTTTTAATTGACAGGGCTGCCATTAAAAAGTACCACACAACCCTAAAATATGTATTTAAATGTTTTTTTCTTTCATGCATTTGTTTCTAACGCATTTATAAGATTATTTCTTTGTTGTTTTGTATGTCCCTCCCCCACAGTATAACCCCCGCTTTCACTGTAAAAAAAAAAAAAGTACCACACATTAGATGGCTTAATTAATAGAATTTTAATTTTTTTGTCTGCCTTTTCAATTTTTATTTTTCGCTCAGCTGTTTCACTCACAGCTGGAACTCTACCACGTAAGTTATGCTTCTAGCCTGACGTTTTTCTGCATAGTTGGCGATGGAGGAGATGGGAGTCTTGTGGACATTCCTGCCCAGGCTAGTCTTGAACCAAGATCCTCAGCCCCTTATGGAGGTAGAATTCCAGGTGTGAGCAACTGGCATCTGGCTCAGATATTTGCTTTCTAACAGCTCTGAGACTAGAAGTCTGAGATTGAGGTATGCACGGCTTGTTTCCTTTGGAGAGCTTTGAGGAAGGATCTCTTCCAGACCCTTCATTGGCTTGTAGATAGCATTTCGTCTTACATTTTTGCATCTTCGTCCTCAATGCATGTCTCTGTATCTCTTTCTTCTTTTTATTTTTATTTGAAATAAGGACACAAGTGGCACAGGAGTAATAGTCACCCCCTCCATCTTTGATATGAATTCATCTTAATTACATTAGCAAAAAACTAACTCCAAATAAGGTTACATTCTGGAGTACAAGAAGGTTATTTTTTCCACTTTCTATCTTGCACTCCAGTCTGAAAGCCATACTGAACAGGGACCTAACTTATCTGTCTTGAGCCTTTTCTTTCTTTGATATTTTTCTGTTGCCAGTGCCCAGGGCAGTAGCTGGTACATGTTAGCTCAGGAAATAAAAATGAAGATAAACTGGCTTATAGTCAATCAGGGCTCAATAAATAATAGGTGCTATAACTATTTTTGAAAATACTCTCATTCTCTATTCATATTGCTAGCCAATAGCCATATGTGAAAGAATCCAATTTTTACATTTTACTTAAATAAATGTTCATTTAAATAACCACTAGCGGCTACCAAGTTGAGCAGCTCAGGTATAGAATGTTTCAACTATTTAAGTACTACTGGACATTGCTTGACATAGAGAGAAAGGCAGAGCAGAGAGAAGGACACTAGAGAAAACTCAAGCCTGACCAAGTGCAGCTTGACCAGCCTTAGAACTGCCCTCATTCTTCTTCCCATCCCCAAGCACAGGCCTTCGTTGCTGTCATCTTGATAGTACTAATATGGTATGCACTGTTTTCTTTACACTTGATGTTTTTAAAAGCTATGAAGGGTTTGTCTTGAGACTCTCACTAGCATAGTTGCTGTGGATATTGCAGCCACAATTTTTTTTTAAGCCTTGTTCTCTGTGCTAAAGGCATGGCTCAGTGGTAGAGCATCCAACTGGCAAGTAGGGAGGAGGACCTGGGTTCAAACCTCATACTACCAAAAAAAATAGCATTACATGCTTCATCTAAAGACTGAAACACGATTCTTTAAGAATGATTTCTTGTAGCTAGACAAGGTGGCTTATGCCTATAATCCTAACTACTTGGGAGGCCAATGAGACCTGAAGATAATGGCTCAAAGCCAGCCTAAGCAGGAAAGTGTGAGACTCTTATTTCTAAAAACTGGAAGTGGAGTTGTGGTTCAATTTGTAAAACATCAGCTTTAAGAAAGAAAAAAGAAAAAACAAAAAGCTAAGGGATGGCACCTAGTCCCTGAGTTGAGCCCTAGAAAGGTTCTTTGAGAAGCAAGTTCTCTCAGCATAAAGAGTTGAAAACAAAGGAGGAGGTAACAATGCTTGATAAGAAACGTACTCATTACCTTGCTCATGTAACTGTAACCACTCTGTACAGTAGTTTTACAATAAAAAAGTATTAAAAAAAGAGTTGAGCTGTTTTCTGTTTGAGGGTACAGTATGGATGGAAGTACAGGCTCTGCTAGCCAGGACCACCAGGTTTCTAGGTGTGAGCATGTAGCTCCCTTAGCCTAGAAAATACCTGATTTTTACCATGTCATTCAGCATCTACATTAAGTAAACGTCCATTGTGGTCATTTCATGTTCAGGAAGTAACTAAAGGCTCCGGAACAACTCTCATAATTGGTGCCATAAACCATCACTCTGCATAATAATCTGTATGTTGTAAAAATTCTTTATATAAAAATCTGGTGTTTCAGAATAATAGCACACATTCAAAAACTATTGCCAAATATGGAACTATGTTCCTAAGGATGGATTTATTGATATTATCTGTTAACTAAAGGGAATGGAGGGATAATTAACACATAATTAACACATTTAGAAAGTGAACGAAAGTGTACTATTGACATAAAATTCAGTGCTTAGATAAAAGCAGAATATGAAATGCTTATGGCAGTAAACTTAGAACATGCTTCTACTTGGAAAAGTAAAGATAAATCATAGGGTTCAGTTCATTCTAAAATTCCCATTGCTATCTTTTTATCCCTTGTTTGAACAACATTTTGTTCATACCACCTGTCTAATGACTTCTTTGAAAAGAATAGTGGTCTCAAAGAATTCACTCTGTACCCATTCACATACATCTTCTACCCACCACCACTTCATTTAATTTGAGAAAAAGCAATTGATTACCTCAAGTGAGTCAAAGCTATTTACATAAGAACTCAGAATATGACTGAAGTCCTAGACTTGAAGCTGATAAATAAATGTTATAAATAAATGTTGTTATTGCCCACCTGTGATTGTGGAGAAGAATAGGAAAAGGATGAAAAATTAAAAGCATGCAAAATGCAAAGCTTTTTAATGGATTGATTGAGCCACATTTTTTTCTTTTTTAATGTTTTTATTGTAAAAATAGTGTTCAAAGGGGTAACAGTTACATGAGTAAGGTAATGAGTACATTTCCTATCGAGAATTGTTACCTCCTCCTTCGTTTATCTCCTACCATCCCTTCCCCCCCTCCCCAACTCCTCCCTCTCCTCACCAAGTTGTAAAGTTTGTTTTCAGCAGAGTGTCTTGTATATCTCATTGTTTTTTTCCCATATTTTTTATTGTGAAAATACTGTACAGAGGGGTTACAATTACATGGGCAAGATAATGAGTACATTTCTTATCAAGCATTGTAGCCTCCTCCTTTGTTTCCCCTTCCCATCCCTTCCCATCCTCCCCCCAACTCCGCCAATCCTTCCCCCTCTCCCTCCCCCTCCCCCCCACCTCCCCCCCACCAAAGTTGTTTTAGCCACATTTTTTAAGGAAACAAAAGCCTTGCCATTTGATGGCTCTCTAACAAGAAAGGCGGTGTAGGAATTTATTTATAAAGAAGAAATCCTAAGATATAGACTGAAGATCATATTTATATGTGAAGCACAGGAGCAGTAGACACATATGCAGTTTTATGGTTTTTAAAATGCCTCTGTTCTTAAATGCATTTTGGTACTTTAGCTCACTGCTCATTAAAGCTATTACCTTAATTTATTTAATCCAAATATTGACTCTGTTTCTCACACAGAAAATAACTAGTGACATGATTTGTATGTTAATATTTTCTCATTTACCACTGATAGCCCTATAAAATAATTTTCATTTCTTAACCATTAAAATGTGAATGTACTTTACAGTAAGGATTGCAAACTTTTATGAAAAAGTTTTTTGTTTTCTTTATTTTTGCAATCTTTAAGCTTGCAGTTAGCTTAGCCAAAATTATGTCATCAAATCTTCAAGTTCAGAAGTCAATTATTTGTTATGTAAAGCTGTTGACACTGATTAAGAAAATCTAACCAGGTTCTGGGGACTCACACCTGTAATCCTAGCTACTCAGGAGGCAGAGATCTGAGTATCTAGGTTCAAAGCCAACCCAGGCAGGAAAGTCTGTGAAACTCTTGTCTCCCAATAGCCCATCAGAAAACCAGAAGTGGTGCTGTGGCTCAAATGGTAGAGTGCTCACCTTGAGCTGAAGAGCTGAGGAACAGTGCCCAGGCCCAGAGTTCAAGCCCCATGACCGACCAAAAAACCCATGATAACTATGTTTCCATATATTAACAATTTAATACAACTTTTTAAAACTTGGAATTGATAAATAGGAATCAAATATATTAAAATTGTACAACTTGATGATTTGATATACATATATATTATGAAATGAACATTCCCATGAGTCTATATTATTTTCCTCTTCTTTGATTTAAATGCTTAGAATATTGCAGCCTCATTCCATTGAATACTTCAGAGTCTGACTGTTGCTTTATGGAATCAAACAAACATGAACTGAGTCTATTAATGGATACCTGCCAGTAGTTTGGAATGCTACTAATGAATGAATAATACAATAATTTACTGATTCTTGAAATAGACTACTCTAAAAAATTTGTATTTTATAACTAATGCTTGAATGAACCTTTAGAGGAAAATTTACAAGTTGATGTTTTGTTGTTATATTGTTCCTTTTTTATCTGGGCCAATAAAGGGCACAGCAAAACATTACCCAGGGGCTTAGGGCTATAATAGTATATTTGCATATAATATATATTAGTATATATAAAATATATATATTATATACATATAAAATATATATAGTATATATTATAAATAGTATATACATAAAATATATATAGTATATATACTATATAATATACACTATACATAATATAATATATACTATATGTATTATATACTCTATACTCTATACTATAATATATAGTATATATATATATATATATATATATATATAATAGTATATTTGACGAATGCCAAAGATTTAGCAGCTTAAATACATTTAAAAATTTTACTTTCACAGCTCTTGAGGTCAGACATCCAGATGATGTTCATGGTCTGTTCATGGTCTCTAGACTGATATTAAGGTGTTTGCCTCCTGTGATCTGAAATGAAACATAGGATGATCTTTTAAATTCAGTCCTTCCATTGAAAGAATTCATTGTTTTTTGATGTAGGATGAACTTTCCCTTTCCTTGCTATGTGTTCACTAGAGGCCCCTTCCAATCCTCCTGGAGGCCATTCTTAGCTTCTTAGAGTGATGACAATCTCCATCGTAGGAATGGAGACCTTCCTTTCCCAGTTCCAGCCCTTTGCTTTTATTGGGCTCATATGATTAGGTTTCTGTCTTTCTAAAGAATGACAAATTATTAATCATAACTATATTCCGCAACGTCCCACATTTTATTTATTTTTTCATTTATTTATGTATATTGTGAAAATACTGTACAGAGGGGTAACAATTACATGGGTAAGGTAATGAGTATATTTCTTATCAAGCATTGCCTCCTCCTTTGTTTCCCCTAACCATCCC